>NC_142066.1:157990716-158183216 GCF_059756535.1 Pantherophis guttatus | reverse complement strand
TTTGCGTCACATCATGGGTTTGGTTTCTCGAAGGTCACGCCAGGCACCCCGTGTGTTCAGGGACACGTCCATGACATTTCCTTGGAATGGCGTAGATGAGTTTCTCCTCTTTTAATTTTAATTTTCCTCTTTTTTCACAGCCCTGAGTTTTTCCGGATGCTTTCTTTAGGTCCAGGCACTAACCAGGTTGTAATCCTGGGGGGTTTTTTTGGGTGTGGTTTTCTTTTTCCCCCCCCAAACTGGGCTGGATACTTTCGGCTCACTGTGGCTTTAGAGCACTTCGTTTAGTGACCGTTTGAAGTTGCAGTGGCCCTGAAACAAGTGGGCTTGGGACATTTTTAATGTAATGTAATGTAATGTAATTTTTTTATTTTATTTTATTTTATTTATATTATTTTATTTTATTTTAATTTTGTTATTTTATATTATTTTAATTATTTTTTATTTTATCTGATTTTAGTTTATTATTGTACTGCATTATTTTATTGTATTATATGGTATTTTTCTTTTTTTTTTATTGCAAAAGTTTTACAATTACATTTTCACCCCTTTTTTTTCACCCCCCCACCTCCCTCCCCAAACTTCCCGTCCTCCCTAGCCCTCCCTAACCCTCCCCCCCAGACTTCCCTATTATATACTCATAACTAATAATACTGATTTATATACCTGAACCCATCCCTCCCCCTATATAATTTTCCCTCTTTATCTCTTTACATTAAAATATTTCTAATACATTGTTTTCAAATAAAAGCTATTTGGTACTTTCTAGTTTGGTATTTGTTCTGAACATATTCTATCCACCTTTTCCATTCCCATTCATAAGTCTCTTGTGAACAATCTTTTAAATATGCTGAAATCTTCGCCATCTCTGCAAAACTGGCCATCTTCAAAGTCCATTCCTCGATAGTAGGCAAAGCTTCATTCTTCCAATATTTACCTATCAACAATCTTGCTGCTGTTATCATATACAATATTAATTTTATTTCACCCCGTGTAAAACCCTTAACTATACCCAATAAAAACAATTGTGGAGAAAATTGAATTTTTTTCTTCAAAACATTCTGCACGACCCACCATATTTTTATCCAAAAAGCCTTAACTTTCCTACAGGTCCACCAAACATGATAATACGTAGCATCCAAACATTCACATCTCCAACATTTTGGCTGAACATTAGGGTACATACATGACAACTTTTTAGGATCTAGATGCCATCTATAAAACATTTTATAAAAATTTTCCCTCAAATTCTGCGACTGTGTAAATTTAACATTCTGAACCCAAATTTTTTCCCGTGTTTCCAACATCACTGGTTCTTCAAAATTTTGTGCCCACTTAATCATACAATCTTTAACTAATTCCGTTTCTGAATCCCTTTCTAGCAAAACATTGTAAAGCCTTTTAATATGCATTGGACCTTTCTCTCTTATATGTCTAACCAATTCTTCCTCATGCAACATAATACCAGTTTTTTGGTCCTCTTTCCATCTCAATTGTAATTGATTATATTGTAACCAGGTTAAATTAATCCCTTCGTCCAACAGTGTCTGCAATGTCTTCAACTGCCATCTGCCCGCATCTGTAAAAAGAACTTCTTTGTATAAAAACCCCCCGAGTGACATTATATTTGTATTCCACAAGGTATGACCAAGATCCAGCCATAGCGGTATTTTATAATCCCATTTGAGTCGGTGCTTCTTCCAAACTCTCATCAAAGAGTCTCTAAGTATATGACTTTTAAATACTTTATCAACTTTATCATCATAAAATAGGTAAGCATGCCATCCAAATTCAAGATCAAAACTTTCTGCATTCAATATTCCAGCCTTTTTACTTCCAAACCAATCACTTGTTAAAGTTAAAGCTGCTGCATCATAATATAACTGTAGGTTTGGAAGTTTAAGGCCTCCTCTTTCTGGAACATCTTGCATAATTTTCAATTTCACTCTCGGCTTTTTCTCGTTCCAGACAAACTTATTAAGTCCAGTTTGCCAAACTTTCAGTTGTTTATCACTTTTAAGCACCGGAATCATTTGAAACAAAAACAGAAATCTTGGCAAAATGTTCATCTTAACTGCTGCTATTCTTCCAAGTAAAGACAGTTGCAGCTTTTTCCAAGTCTCCATGTCTTTCTGAACCTCTCGCCACAACACCTCATAGTTATTTTGAAACAATTTCATGTTTGATTCTGCAACCTGAACTCCAAGATATTTTACCTTAGGTACAATTTCAAAACCTGCCCTCCTTTCAAACTCATGTTTACGATCTTGTGTCATATTTTTAACTATCATTTTAGTCTTTTTTGAATTCAGTCTAAAACCTGAAACTCTACCATAGTCTTGTATAATGTCGTTCATCAAGATTATTGATTCCATTGGTTGTGATAGGGTAACCACCAGATCATCTGCAAATGCCTTTATTCTATAATCCTCTTGCCTTATCATTATGCCTTTCAAAATTTTTGAGTCCCGTATTGTATTTAGCAAGACTTCCAATGTTAAAATAAATAAAAGTGGGGACAACGGACATCCCTGTCTTGTTCCTTTTTCAATTTTAAACTCTGTCGTCAAACTTCCATTAATAATAATCTGTGCTTTTTGCTCTTGATAAATTGCTGAGATCGCCTGTATAAATTGGTCCCCAAAGCCCATCTTTTTTAAAGTCTTTAGTAGAAAATTCCAATCCACTCTATCAAAGGCCTTCTCCGCATCCAAAAAAACCAGCACTGCAGAAATCTGTTTATTCTTGTCAAGATATTCCAATAAGTCTATTACTTGCCTTACATTGTCCTTCATATATCTGCCCTCAATAAATCCCGCTTGGTCCGCATGAATCACCTTTTGGATTACTGGCATCAACCTGTTGGCTAATACCTTCGCATAAATTTTATAGTCTGTGTTCAAAAGAGATATTGGTCTGTAATTCTCTGGTTTTTTAGGACCAACTTGTTCTTTTGGTATCAAAGATATATAAGCAGTTGTCCAGGATGGGGGTATTTTACCCCCTTGTTGAATATTGCAAAATAAATCTCTAAGTTGTCCCACCATTTCAGCTTGTAAAATTTTGTAATACACTGCAGTCAAACCATCCGTGCCAGGAGCTTTGGCTGTTTTTAGCTGTTTAATTGCTGCTGTTATCTCCTCCTCTGTTATAGGATAATTCATTCTTTCCTTTTGTTGATCAGTAATTTTTGTAACTCTCTTATCCTTTAAATATTTTTCTATAAGTCCATTCTGCACCTCTTCTTTGGCATATAGTTTAGTATAATAATCCACAAAAGCTTCTTTAATTAGTTTTTGTTGAAAGATTTCTTTCCCTCCAATATCAATACTATCAATAGTCCGTATACTTTGTTTTTTCCTCAATGTGTAAGCCAACCATCTGCCCGGTTTGTTAGCGTTGCAAAATGTATTATGCTTCGCATATTGTAAACTTGTTGCAACTTGTTCCGCCATAAGCATTTGAAATTGGTCTTTCAAAAGTTTTATAGCACTTCGTATTCTTTCATCTGTTGGATTTTTAATAAGTAACTGTTCTTTATTCTTTATTTCCATTTCCAACTCAGATCTTTTCTTTTGTCGAAGCAGTCTATGTTTATTATATGGTATTTTTCTATTCATTTTATTTTCTTTGTTTTATTGTATTGTTTTATTTTATTCTATTTGTTATTTTTATTATTTTATTGTATTTTAATTATTTTATTAGTTTATTTTATTATTTCATTTTATTATATTGTATTATTTATTGTATTGTATTTATTTTATTTTTATTTTATTTTGTTACTGCGTTGTATTATTTTATTTTTTATTTTATTGTACTTTATTTTAATTTATTTTAATTATTTTTTATTTTATTTCTGTATTGCGTTATTTCCTTATTGTATTTTATTTATTGTATTTTTATTTATTTTTATTATTTTACTTTATTATTGTATTATTTTATTATTTATTTTATTTTGTTTTGTTTTGTTTTATTATTGTGTTGTATTGATTATTTTATTATTTACTTTATTGCATTGTATTGCTTTTGTTTTACTTATTTTATTTTATTATTTTAATTAGAACAAAGTTAAAATACAAAATTCAAAACTCAACAAAATGACTGTTTTTCACACTTACGACTGTCACAGCATCCCCACGTTCAGGTGATCCAAATTCAGATGCTTGGCAACTGACTCATATTAATGACAGTTGCAGTGTCCAGGGGTCACACAATCACTCTGACAAGCAAAGTCAATGGGGAAGCCAGATTCCTTTAACAACCATGTTGCTAACTTAATCTTTGGAGGGATTCACTTTACAACCGTGGCAAGAAAGGCCATAAAAATGGGACAAAGTGAAACAAATGTCTCACTTAACAACATAAATTTTGGGCTCCATGGTGGTCGTATGTCGAACACTCTCTGTAGTTGCAGAAAACCTCAACTTTTTTACTTTTATATAATAATATATAACAGCCACTTCTATAACCACGAAACTCTTTAAAATTGGCAGAACACGTTTTTTCCCCCTCCTCAAGTATAAAGTCCAGGAGTGGTTTCCACGTAGAAGCAAAATTAATTGTATTCTTTCCTTTAAGCAAAGCAATCAATTTAGCCCTATCTGCTCACTTCATCAACTTTTGCAGTTGTGGGAATCAAAGTCTCCTTCCATTTTTATGGTTGTTGTTCATCGTTTAATGACCCCGTAATCACTTGTGGGGCGGGAGGGAGTCGGAGCAGCTGAATGGAGCTGAGTGTTTAGTGGCCGGATGCCTTTCCTGTCTCCAGTGCGGAGTGTTTGCAGCCGATATATTCTCCTTGTGCCCAGAGAGAGAAATATCAGCCTCTACCTAGGATCGAACTCACAGTCTCCTGATTCTGAGGCGAAAGCTCCATCGCTAAGTCACCATACCGCTTTATCCTTCCATTTTTGTGTGTAGAGTAATCTTGTTCCTCGCTTGACATTGCATCTTCTCCCTTCTTCTCTTCCGGCGTCCAGTCCCCGGATTAAAAGCTTGGATGACGTCTGCCTTCAAGTGACCGATCTCTTGCCTGGCTTGAAGAAGCTCCGGGGGCTTCTGCCAGAACATGGCTGCCTCCTCCTCTCCCCAGCGAACTTCTGGCAGAATGACCAGGAACATTTCGGCACCGACCCCGATATTATTAAAACCATCCACCAGCACGAACCCAAGACTCTGCAGACGTCGGCCACGCCGAAGGGTAGGGATGGAGTACCTGAACCGGAAGGAAGTGAGCGGCCGTTGAGGCTCCTCTCCAGAATTGCTGAGTTGAAGTCCTCTGTTGAGAAGACAAGGGGGAGTGGGGTCTGGCCACCTTGTGGCGTCTTCAGCCAACGCTCCGTTGAGGTGCCGAAAGAGTGTAGATCCATGATTCCCAATCTTGCCAACGTTAAGATGGGTGGACTTCAACTCCCAGAATTCCTCTAGGGAGGAAGAAGTGAGGAAGGAGGGGAAGGAAAAGGAACATGGGAAGAGGAGAAAGAAAGGGAGGGAGGGAGGATTAAGAAAAGAACGAAAGTGACAGTGAAGGAAGGAGGGAAGGAGGGATGGAGGGAAGGAAGGAGATAAGAGAGTGAGGGAGAAAGGAAATAATGAAAGAAGATTGAAAGGAAGTGAAGAAAGTGGAGAGAAGAAAGAGATGAAAGGGAAGAGAAGGAAGAAAGTGTGAGTGAAGAGAGAGAGAGGAAAGGAAGAGAAGGAAGAGAAGAAAGGGAGGGAAGAACAAGAGGGAGGGAGGAACGAAAAGGAAAGAATGAAGAAGAGAAAAGAAAAAACAGAAGAGGGAAAAGAGGATAAGGGAAGAAGGAGGGAAGAAAGAAGAGAAGAGAAGAAAGGAAGAGAGCCATTCTGCCTGGGGAATTCTGGGAGTTGGTCCACCTTTTTTAATGCTGCTAAATTTAAGAAACACTAGTCTAGATGGTCCTGGGAACCATCAGCAGTATTCTGCTCATTCTCCTCATGGGGAATGCTGGGAGCTGAAGTCTACAAGTCTTAACGTTGCCAAGTTTGGAGACCCCTGATGAAGACCAGCACCTCAGATCCTGCAGGTCCTTGCAGAAATTCCAGTCAATGTCAGGAGCGACCAGTTTTAATCAACCTCTGCAACTTCAACTCAGATGGACCTCAATTCCCAGCATTCCCTCAACCGGTCAAGCCAGTTGAAATCCACCCATCTTAAGTTTATAGAGATTGAGAAACACTGGGAGAGACAGAGGGATGTCAATCAGCATTTACCAGGATCTCCAAGTTGAGCAGTTTTTCCAGGTCACCAAGTATGTCCTTCAAGATGGATGGTTCACAACCTCTGCAACGTTAATATGGGTGGACTTCAACTCTCAGTATTTCCCCAACCAGCCAAGCCACCTATCTTAAGTTTGCAGAGGTTGAGAAACACTGGGGGAGACAGAGGGATGTCAATGAGCATTCACCAGGATCTCCAAGTTGAGCGGTTTTTCCAGGTCATCAAGCGCGTCCTTCAAGAAGGGTGGTTGTATTCCCTTGTCCATCACTTGGGGTGAGGTGTCCTTCCCACTCACCTGTTCTTCTCCTGATTTCTTCAGATCTCCTATTTGGCGTCCCAGGAAAGTACAGTGGGGTGAGTCTCTACAACCGGAAGAGAGTGGTCATCTATGCCATCACTTTGGGTCTTCGGCACTATGACGCCAGGTGAGTTGCTTTCCGAGACTGAAATATGCTGGAGAGACTTTTGGCCAGCTGGGACCTTCTTTGTGATATTTTCCAGAGATTTATTTATTTATTTATTGAATTTGTATATCGCCCTACTCCCGAAGGACTCAGGGTGGTGAACAGCCATAGGAATAAAACATATAAATACAAAATTTAAAATAGATTAAAACGAATTAAATAATTTGGCTGAACAAATTTAAAGCCCCAATAATTTAAAACCAGATTTAAAATTTCCATTTAAAAAGGGGAAAGACTTAGGTCAGATGCCTTTCCCTCTCATGTGGCTTTCCATGAAGATGGAGTTTTCTGTTAAATTCCATATTTTGAAGAGTTTGTACCTGGATGGACCAGCAACAGCTACATCTAAATTAGTCTTTACTCTAGCAACGCAGCTGGTTTCTAGTTACGACTGTAATGAAGCCTGCCCATCATGGTTGCAACTTCTGACATCAAATGGGTAACTTGTTTGACTTTATGACCTGAGAGAGAGATAGAGATAGATAGATAGAGATAGATAGATAGAGAGAGAGAGAGAGAGAGAGGTATATAAATATGTATTACTGTGGGTAGATACTCCTGTTTCTCCAAAAATAAGACCGTGTCTTATATTAATTATTGTTCCAAAAGACACATTAGGGCTTGTTTTCCAATTAGGTCTTATTTTTGAGGAAATACGATACTAAAATGTGTCTGTCTGGCTGATAATCTTAACTGGGACTTTTTTGGGGGTAGGGCTTATATTACAAGCATCCTGAAAAACCATGCTAGGGCTTATTTTCTGGTTGAGTCTTATTTTCGGGGAAACGGTATATGTGTGTGTGTATGGGTGTGTGTGTGTGTGTGTGTGTGTGTGTGTGTGTGTGTGTATGTATATATAATGTTTTCTGAGGTTTTCGCGGGTGTTTGTATGTAGGTCTTTGGTTATTCGGGTTTTCTCCCGCATAAAATTGGAGGTTTCTTGGCAACATTTCAACGAAGTCTCATTCGTCATCTTCAGGCTGGTGTTCTCGGCTTCATGCTTCTAGGAGCAATGTGTGTGATCGCAGCTGTTTCTTCCTTTTTGCTCACATTGCTCCTAGAAGCACGAAGCCGAGAACACCAGCCTGAAGATGACGAATGAGACTTCGTCAAAACGTTGCCAAGAAACCTCCAATTTTACGCGGGAGAAAACCCGAATAACCAAAGACCTATACATATATAGGTGTGTGTTTGTGTGTTTGTGTGTGTGTGTGTGTGTGTGTGTATGTAGGTCTTTGGTTATTCGGGTTTTCTCCTGCGTAAAATTGGAAGTGTCTTGGCGACGTTTCGACGAAGTCTCATTCGTCAACTTCAGGCTGGTGTTTTCGGCTTCGTGCTTCTAGGAGCAATGTGTGATCGCAGCTGTTTCTTCCTTTTAACTGCTAGTGGGGGTATGAACTGATTGGGTGGGAGCTTGGCTGTGTTCTGATTGGGTGGAGGTGTGTTCTCAGAAGCACGAAGAAGCACGAAGCCGAAAACACCAGCCTGAAGATGACGAATGAGACTTTGTCGAAACGTTGCCAAGACACTTCCAATTTTACGCGGGAGAAAACCCGAATAACCAAAGACCTACATAGATAGATAGATAGATAGATAGATACTTTCTTTTGCAGAGAGTGGTGAGTTCGGCAGAAAAGATGATTGGAAGTTCAGTTCCTTCGATCCAGGACATGGCATATAAGTGATACGAGTGGGGTCCGCAGGATTGTCTGGGACCCTACACATCCTCTTCACAACCTGCTTTCCTTGTTATCTTCTAGGAGGGGACTTTGTGGTATCCGAAGCAGAACATATAATATATAATAATATAAATTATAATATAGATTATATATATAATCTATATTAAATTTATATTTTGCTGATAAAGAAATAAAGGGAGAATGCCCCCTCCCACATGTTGGGGTAGACCAGGTGTCTCAATAGAAAAACACATAATCTATATTATATTTATATAATCCAGATTATATATATAATCTGCATGTTTTGCTTTGGATACCACAAAGCCCCCTTCCAGTAGGTAACAAGGAAAATGTGTGTGTGTGTGTTTGTGTGTATGTGTGTTCTGCCCCAGCTCCGGATTCCTGAGGATATTGACACACACCAACGATCCTTATCAAATTTATTAAGTAGCAAGAATAAACCAAAGTCCGGCAAAAGTTGGCAACCAGCCCAGAAAGCAAGATACGATAAGACTTTTCCAAAAATGCTCTGATGATAATTACAAGTTGTTTCTAGCAAGAAACTTACTAACGGTGTGTGACTTAAATAGGCTAAGGGAGTGGCCAATTATCCTCAAACCTTACCCTCGAGGAGACCTCCTCCTCCTGAGTAGCCACTCCTGCCTTTTGGCAGCCCTTGCGTGCCCGAGCATTGAGGAGAGGCTCCTCCACTTCGCTCTCTCCACTTGAAGGAGCCTCTGGCACCACATCCTCTTCAGCCTCCTCGCTGTCCGACACGAGCGCCAGCTGCGCAGGCTGCTGGCACAACACCACACCAGCCTCCTCATCGTCGGGATCAGCCACGATCCGCGCAGGCCACTGGCGGGCCACAACACTGTGAGGTGGAGAGAGTGGTGAGGACGGCAGAAAAGATTATTGGAAGTTCATTTCCTTCGATCCAGGACATGACATGGCATATAAGCGATACTTGAGCTGGGTCTGCAGGATTGTTTGCGACACTCTGTGTGTGTGTGTGTGTGTGTGTGTGTGTGTGTGTGTGTGTGTGTGTGTGTGTGTGGCATGCATCTATGGGTGTTGCTATTGAGGGTAGGCAACAGGTTGAGACACACGACTGCATTAAGCTTGCCGTCTCCTTCCTTTCATCTCTCTGGGAAAAAAATAAATGGCTTTTTTCTTCCCACCTGGGGTGGGAAACAATCCTGGGCAGCTCCTTTGAGACCAATATCCCTCCCCCCCCCCGATGCCTTGTGGATTATGGGACCTCTTCTTTGCTCCCGGGGCAGGTTCCTTTCCAGCCTCCGCTCGCGGCTCAAGCTGCTCCATCCCAGCGCCAACAGCAGCCTGCGGGAAGACCATATGATCCATGTCCATTTTAAGGAAGAAATCGGCGTCGCTGAACTTATCCCTCTCGTCACCACCTACGTCATCCTTTTCGCTTACATCTACTTCTCCACCCGTAAGTTTGAGCGAATGAGTAAACGAGCAGCTTGGCTCATTCGAGACCGGCAGTCCTTGATTTACGACCGCACTTGAATCACAGGTTTTCCTTCGCTAAGTGATTGTTAGCTAAAGCAAGCCGTTGAATGACTTCATGTACAGTTGGTCCTTGATTTACGACAACGGAGCCCCCAATTTTCCATTGCTAAGCGAGACATTTGTTCACCAAGTTTTGCCTCGTTTTGCAACCTTTCTTACCACAGTTGTTAAGTGAATCCCTGTGGTTGTTAAGGTATCAAGATGGTCATTAAGTGAAATCCGGCTTCCCCATTGACTTGGCTTGTCAGAAGGTCGCAAAAGGGAATCACGTGACCCCAGGGCACTGGTCTCAATTCTGGTCATAAGTCGAAGACTTTCTGTCTAGGATAAAGTTAAAGCAATCCATCAAATGACTTCATTTATGGTTAGTCCTCGACGTACGACAACAACTGAGCATAAAATGGTCTACAGCGGGCCTATCAAACTGGTGGCCCGCGGGCCGGACGAGTCACGCACACGCCACGCCATCCCGGCTCCGGAAAGGCAAAAAACGTAGTGATACCTCATGATACGTCCCGTGATGTGATCCAGTTTAACACCTGTGGTCTACAGCTTCCGTTTCTTTCTCCCAGATTTGGAACGAAGTCCGCGACGGTGCTGCGTCTTTCTCTGTCTGTCTCACTCAAAGACTGATGGGGTTTTTTTTTTTCCCTCTTCAGGCAAGATCGACATGGTGAAATCCAAGTGGGGTCTGGCTTTGGCTGCCGTCGTGACCGTCCTCAGCTCCCTCCTGATGTCCGTCGGGCTGTGCACGCTGTTTGGCCTCACGCCGACGCTCAACGGAGGGTAAGTCGGCGAACGGGACTTACAGGCTGAACTCTGGCGAGCCAGAAACCGTCAGCAGGAGGTCCTCGGTCGAGCAGTCACTCTTCGGAGGGAGTCCTGAGGGCCATCTTCTTAGTCCGAGCATCCTTCAGCCTCGTGGCCTCCTCTCCGAGACAGACTCCATGAAAGTTCTCTTTGCAGTTGAAAGTTTGTGGGTGCTCTCTGAGCTTGGTTGTGTTCTTGTAGACTTTTCATGACCCTAATAGGTAACGTCATCAGTGCTAGAACGGAGGGGTTTTGCAGAGAGGAGGGTCTAGGACCTTCAGGCTTCCACCCTTAGGCGCATCTCTTTTGCCTCCGGTCTCCTGCCTCAGCCCATTTACAGGCAGCTTTCCTCCACTTGCCCTCCGCCAGCCATTCGCCCTGGGCAATGGGCCTCTGGCCCTTTGCCGACACACTGCTTGTCCCGGGCCTTTGGTCGGACGGGACAATGAGCTGCCATCCAGTCGGGTGGTAGGCAGAAGCCATGGGCGATAGGAGATCACAGGGGCTGTCGGGGAGGTGCAGTAGCCGAACGGCAGGAGTGCACGGTTTCAGGCATGGGGGGGAAAGCGGCCTCTGGGATGGGTGGGGGGAACCGGCAGTCGAATGGCAGTGGTGCACGGCTTCAGGCACGAGGGGATCCAAGCCATGTCTCTTCAGCAGATAGTTGTCCCTTTAGCTCTTCTGTTCGTTGATGTGCAGACAGTAGAACGAAGTTCTGGAGACAAGAGTACAACAGTGGTGGGCCTTCTTCGAGATGACAACGAGATGCAAGGAGGTAGAGGGTTTGCTCAACTGGTGTAACAAAAACAGCCCCGCGTGAAACCTAGGAAAACGAAGTAGATGGTTGTCGATTCCAGAAAAGGCATTAATACATCTCTGGCGCCTCCTTTTCGCTGTCAGAGGCCTTCAGGCTCTTCTTCTGTGGCCGGCAAGGCGTTCCTGAAGGTCTCTACAGCCAATAACAGCTCTGTTATCAGCCGCAGAGGCCTTCAGGAACGCCTGGCCGGATGCAGAAGAAATGGGCCAGCAAAAGCAGGTCAGAGTGTGGTTGTCAGGGCCTGACTGCAAATGTCCGAAAGTAAGTAGTAGGGCAACTCCACCCCACCCACCCCCGTCCCCACCCCTAGCTTAATTTTTACCCGTGCAGCCTGGAGTGGGTGGGGTCTTAATTCGGACTTATTTTGGGGGTAGGGCTCATATTGGATGCATCAAGCTAGGTCTTACTTTTGGGGTAGGTTGTATTTTCGGAGAAACATGGTGTATATATGTGTGTATTATGTATGTGGGTGTGTGTGTATATATATATATATATATACACATACACACATACATACAGCCACGAACACGAAGCCAAGCAGCAGCAACGCAGCTCACCAGCTCAAATCCCCCTGCTACTCAGACTAACCCGAGCACAACCAAGCCCCCACCTAAACAGAACACACACCCAGCCAATCAGAGCACAGCCAACCCCCCCATCCAATCAGAGCACAGCCAAAGCCCCACCCAATCAGAACACACCTCCACCCAATCAGAACACAGCCAAGCTCCCACCCAATCAGTTCACACCCCCACTGGCAGTTAAAAGGAAGAAACAGCTGCGATCACACACATTGCTCCTAGAAGCACGAAGCCAAAAACACCAGCCTGAAGATGACGAATGAGACTTCGTCGAAACGTTGCCAAGACACCTCCAATTTTACGCGGGAGAAAACCCAAATAACCAAAGACCTATATATACATAGGTATATATATATATATATACACAGAGAGAGGGGGAGAGAGAGAGAGAGAGAGAGAGAATGTGTGTATGTTTGTTATGTATAGGTAGTTATATACTTTCTTTTAGAGCCGTGGTGGCACAGTGGTTAGAAAGAGCCTGCAATTTCACCAGGCACAAGGTTGACTCGGCCTTCCATCCTTTCCGAGGTCAGTAAAATGAGGACCCAGATTGTTTGGGGCTAGAGACCGACTCTGTAAACCTCTCAGAAGGGCTCTGGAAAGCGCTGTGAAGCAGTCTATAAGTCTAAGTGCTGTTGCTGTTGCTATTTGAGGTGGTGCAGAGAGTGGTGAGGACAGCAGAAAAGATTATTGGTCGTTCAGGCCATAGCATGTAAGCAATGTTTGATTGCAGGATTGTCTGGGGTGGTAGACGTCCTCTTCGCAACCTGGTTTCTGTGTTACCTTCTCGGAGGGGCCTTCGTGATATATACACGCAGGTCAACGTCAAGTCATTCCTTTCTCCTCCCAGGTTGCTCCAGCTTCAGCGCTTGGTTCAGCTTCTGTTTCCCTTTTTGTTCTAGAGAGATTTTCCCATACCTGGTGGTGGTTATCGGCATCGAGAATGTGCTGGTTCTCACCAAATCGGTGGTGTCCACACCCGTTGACCTGGAAGTGAAACTGCGCATCGCGCAAGGTACGTAAAATAGTGAGGTTTTTTTCGTCATCCCAGAAAAAGCTGGTAAGGCCTGGGCTGAGATAAGCTGGGACTGCCGATCATAGTTGTCAGAACCTGCTCCCTGAGATGCCCCAGGTCAACGCTGGTTGGGGAGTTCTGGGAGTTGAAGTCCACACATTTTAGAGTTGCCAAGTTTTTGTTTAAAAAAAGTCTGCCTTATTGGAGAATGGTGTTTTGATTTTTCTTAGATTTATTTTATTTATTTATTGGTTCGATTGATATGTCGCCCTTCTCCGGAGACTCAGGGCGGCTTACAATGCATTAAGCAATAGCCTTCATATTTTTGTATATACCTGCTTAGTGGTGTTCTTTTTTATACAAAGTCAGCTTATTGCCCCCACAATCCGGGTCCTCATTTTACCTACCTCGGAAGGATGGAAGGCTGAGTCAACCTTGAGCCTGGTGAGATTTGAACTCCCAGTAATTGCAGGCAGCTGACGCTACTTAACAGTGCTTTAGTCTGCTGCGCCACCAAGGCTCTGCTGGATATCATCTGAGTGGGCTTTTTTGTACAGCTAGTCCTCGACTTAACGACCACCAAAATTTCCGCTGCTGAGCGAGACGGTGGTTCAGTGAGTTTCGCCCCATTTTACGACCTTCCTTGCCACAATGGTCAGGTGGATCACTGCAGTTGTTAAATTATTCACACACTTGTTAAGTAGATCTGGCTTACCCATTGACATTGCTTGTCAGACGGTCGCAAAAGGAGATCACATGATCCCCAAACACTCTCATCTTCTTTTAACGACCCCATAATCCCTTGCGGGGGTGGAGTCTGGGCAACTGAACGGAGCTAGCAGAGTGTTTTTTACTGGCCGGATGCCCTTCCTGTCACCAGTGCAGAGTTTTGTCCAGCAGATATATTCTCATTGTGCCCAGAGAGAGAAATAATCTGCCTCTACCTAGGATCGAACTCACAGCCTCCTGATTGTGAGGCGAAAGCTCCACCTTTAGGCCAGGGCACCACTCCTTCCCCAGAACACCGTGACTGTCATAAATATGAATCTGTTTCCAAGCCTCTTGAGTTTCGATTACGTGACCACGGGGATGCTTCAACGGTCGTAAAGTGTGAAAAATGATCATGTCACTTTTTTCCGTGCCGTGGTAACTTTGAAAGGTCACTAAACGAACTGTTGTAAGTCGAGGACCACCTGTATTGTAAAAAGATTCTAGTTTACTCTTGAAAAGAGCCGTGTCTGCTTAAATTACATTCACGCTGGCAGCTAGAAAACCTGGTGGAGCTGCTCCTGTTTGTTGGGTTCACCGGCCTTAACCTCACTACTTTCATTCCAGGTTTGAGCAACGAGAGTTGGTCCATCATGAAGAACATGGGCACCGAATTGGGGATCATCCTGATTGGCTATTTCACCTTCGTCCCGGCCATCCAGGTACTGGGAGGGGAGGTTATTCTCAAGTACAGGTAATCCTCGGTTTACAACCATTTAGCGACCGTTCCAAGTTCCAACTGAGCTTCCGAGGAGTAACAAGCGACAATGTCCTCTTCTTCTCGTATCCCATCTGTAAATAAATCCACGAAGCCTCATTGTTTTAGTCCTCACAACACACAGCACAACAGTTCAAACAGAGCTCATCAGCCCTGCACTCGGTCTCTCGAAGACGAATAGCACAGGGGCCTCTAACCTTGGGAACTTTACAAATTGTGGACTTCAACACCCAGAATTCCACCATTTGTGAACTTCAACTCCCAGAATTCCTCAGCCAGCCATACTTGAAGTCCAGAAAGCATGGAATTCTGGGAGTTGAAGTTCACAAGTCCTAAAGTTGCCAAGTTAGGAGATTCCCTGCTCTACCATCCTGGCCCAACTCACGGGAAAAGCCAGTTTTCTAGAGCTTTCCTGCAGGAAGACTCTGTCCTCTATTTATTATGGCTGAGTTTGGAGGGCTTTCTTTCTTTTTCTTTCTTTCTTTCTTTCTTTCTTTCTTTCTTTCTTTCTTTCTTTCTTTCTTTCTTTCTTTCTTTCCTTCCTTCCTTCCTTCCTTCCTTCCTTCCTTCCTTCCTTCCTTTTCTTTCTTCTTTTTCTTTCTTTCTTTCTCTCTCCCTCCCTCCCTCTCTTACCCTCTCTCTCTCTCATTCCCTTTCTTATTCTCTCTTATTCTCTCTCTCTTATTCTGACTCTCTTTCTCTCTCTTTCTCTCTTTCTCTCTCCCCCCTCTCCAAAAGAAAACCTTCTTGGTCTCGTCTCCATGTCCCGTCCTTTCTTTCGTCCTTTCCAGGAGTTCTGCCTTTTCGCCGTGGTGGGCTTGGTCTCCGACTTCTTCCTCCAGATGTTCTTCTTCACCACCGTTCTCTCTATCGATATCCGTCGGATGGAGGTAAAACCCCGAACTGGAAAGTCTTATCCATGGGTTTGGAGATCTCTTGAGGGCTCAAGGGGGCATAGCCGAGTGATATTAGGTCCGAAGGGGGCGATCTCAAACTCTCAAGAGGAAAAGGATCTTGGAATCCTAGTGGACGATGCCTTATTAACCCGAGGCAGCCGTGTGCTGCAGCAGCCGAAAAAGCCAACACGATCGATCCTCCGCTGCATTAACAGAGGGATCGAATCAAGATCACGGGAAGGTTTAATACCGCTTTATAAGGCCTTGGAATATAATATCTAGTTTTGGTTGCCACGATATAAAAAAAAGATGCGGAGACTCTGGAAAAAGTGGCGAGAACAGTAACGAAGAGGTTCAGGAGGTTGGAGGCTGAAACATACGAAGAACGGTTGCAGGATTTGGGTACGGCTACTCTAACAAAGAGAAGGACAGGATAGCATCTGCCAATATTTGAGGGGCTGCCCCAAAGAAGAGGGGGTCCACCTGTTCTCCCAAAGCACCTGAAGGCAGGACAAGAAGCAACGGAGGGAAACTTATTACAGTCTAACCTAGAATTAAGGAGATGTTTCCTAACGGGGAGGACAATTAACCGGTGGAACAGCTTGCCACCGGAAGTTGTGGCTGCTCCATCACTGGAGGCTTTTAAGAGGAGACTGGACAGCCATTTCTCTGAAAATGGTGTAGGGTCTCCTGCTTGAGCAGGGGGTTGGACTAGATGATCTCCCAGATCCCTTCCAACTCTCTTATTCTGTGAGGGTCTCCTATTCAAGCAGGGGGTTGGACTGGAAGACCTCTGAGGTCCCTACCAACTCTGTCATTCCACGATTCTGTAAACGTCTCCTGCTTGAGCTGCGGGCCGGACTGGATGACCTCCAAGGGTCCCTTCAATCTGGTGTAGTTCCTCCCCGAGGAGAGAGACTTCTGAATTCTGACCTGCCGGTGGGTTTTTCTTCTCTCCCTTTCTCAGCTGGCCGATCTCAACAAGCGTCCCCCTGCCGAAGCCTGCCTCCCGCCCCCCAAACCCGGTGTCCGCGGCCCACGCTACGAGCGCCAGCCAGCCATGCGCCCGGCGACCATGCATACCATCAACCTCCAGACCTCCTCTCTCCGTAACCTCCGTCTCCCTAAGCGGCTGAGGGTGGTATATTTCTTCGCCCGGACGCGATTGGCCCAAAGACTCATCATGGTAAGACTCGGGGCTACGGTGGCGCATGCACAAGGAGGGGAGGGTGGGGTGTCTAGGCCCCCACAGAGACTTCTGCACGAGGGGCTGGTGGTTCAGGAGGTGGGTTTCAGCATCAGAGCTACGAAAACATGGACGGTACGGAAATGGAAGGAGATGGGAAGACAGGCTGGGGTACGGATACTCCTCGACGTAACGACGGATCGCTTTGCGTCCAGTTGAGGTTAACGAGGGACGTCCCTCGGGGTGCAGGTAGACTTGGACTTCGGACCGTTTGAAGGAGAGATCGGAGCGCCTGGTGTCTGAAGCGGTGTCTAGCGTCTGCTGCTCGAGCAGGGGGCTGGACTAGATGACCTCCGAGGTCCCTTCCAGCTCTGTTATTCTGTGATTCTGTAATGGTCTCCTGCTCAAGCAGAGGGTTGGACTAGATGACCTTCAGGGTCCCTGGTGTAGTTCATCCCCGAGGAAAGAGGCTGGCTGGGGAATTCTGGGAGAGTCGAAGTCCCCTCTTAAAAGCGGGTGAGGGGATAAACGTCACATTAAAGGGATTGCTATAAACTTGTCTTCCCCACAGACTGGGACGGTGGTCTGGATTGGCATCTTGGTTTATACTGATCCGGCGGGTGTCCGCCTCTACCTGGCTTCCCACGTCACGGAGCAGAGCCCCCTGGGCGAAGCAGGGCTGCCGGTTCTGCCAGTCCCCGGGGAGGTCCTTCCAACAAGAGATGCCCAGTTGTCCCTCTCGGTCTTCTCTGCCGATCCCGCGCAGCCCCCACCTCCACAGCTCTCGGAGAACCAGACGTCGGAGTCCTCGCACCGTCAAGAGGTGGAGCACCAGGCCGAGGAGCCGCTGAACTCCAGGAGCAGGGGGCATCCAGAGGTGGGCTCCAAGGCCGAAGTGAGTTGGGGCACGGAGGACGAGGAACTCTGGAGGAAGCTCTCCTTTCGCCACTGGCCCTCACTCTTCAGCTACTACAACATCACCCTGGCCAAACGGTGAGTCCTGGGGTCCTTGGTGCTCTCTGAGGTAGGTGGTTTTCTTCAGGAAGTTTCATGAGCCAACTAGGTAGCATCATCAGGGCAGGCAGGCAGGAAGGAAGGAAGGAAGGAAGGAAAGGAGGAGGACTGTGGGGTCCTTGATGTTCTCTGGGCCTGGTGCTTTTCTTGCGGACGTTTCATGACCCAACTAGGTAGCATCATCAGTGCTATAAGGAAGGAGGAGGAAAAGGAAGGAAGGAAGGAAGGAAGGAAGGAAAGGAGGACTGTGGGGTCCTTGATGTTCTCTGGGCTTGGTGCTTTTCTTGTGGACGTTTCATGACCCAACTAGGTAGCATCATCAGTGCTATAAGGAAGGAGGAGGAAAAGGAAGGAAGGAAGGAAGGAAGGGGAGGGGAAGAGGAAAGGGAGAAGAGAAAAGGAAGGAAAGGAAGGAAGGAAGGAAAGGAAGGAAGGAAAGAAGGAGGAGGAGGGGAAGAGGAAAGGGAGAAGAGAAAAGGAAGGGAAGGGAAGGGAAGGGAAAGGAAGGAATGAAGGAAAGGGAAGGAAGGAAGGAGGAGGGGAAGAGGAAAGGGAAAAGAGAAAAGGAAGGGAAGGGAAAGGAAGGAAAGAAGGAAGAAGGAGGAGGGGATGAGGAAAGGGAGAAGAGGGAAGGGAAGGAAAGGAAGGAAGGAAGGAAGGAAGAGAAGGGAGAACTGTAGGGTCCTTGTTGCTCTCAGAGCTTGGTGGTTTTCTTGCAAACATTTCATGACCCAACTAGGTAGCATCATCAATGGTAGAAGGTAGTAGGGTTTTGGAGGAGTGAGGAGGAGGAAAAATATTGTGGGGAACTTAGTGCTATCTGAGCTTATTTGTTGTCTAGTAGGCGTTTCATTAGCCAGCTAGGGAACATCATCAGTGCTAGAAGGCATGGGGTTTGCTCTATGCTTATATAGTAACTGCTTGCCCTGACTGTTGGTGGGAAATGTTCTTTTTGGTCCCTTCCTTAGCTGTTACTCTATGATTGTAATGATTTCTGGCAACCTGACTCACCTGAGAATTCTGGGAGTTGAAGTCCGTACTTCTCAAAATTCCCACGTTGGACCAACCCTGTTCTAGATCTCAGGAAATGGGGAGCGACCCACTCAGGCCCCAAGCCCCCAAAAGAGCTGCCATTTTCAAGCCATTAATGCCACTTTTTGGATCTTGCGCTCGCCGAGAATTCCCAGGTCTTGGGTGTGTTACATTCTGAATTCTGGACCGCAACCGTTCAGCGGCTGTGTTGGACGGGCGAAGAGCTCTGATTGAAGACGGCGATCTTTGGGGTGTTGAGTTCCCACGATCTGCCTCCCACGATTCCCTTGGGTATCGCCTTCTCCAATCAGTTCTTCTCCTTCTCCAGGTACATCAGCATCCTGCCAGTCATCCCTGTCACCCTGTATCTGGACCCCCAAGAGGCTTTAGAGGCACGTCATCCCCACGAAGCCAACCGGTACCAGTCCTCCTTCTCGTTGGGTGTCGTGAAAGAAGAGCAGGTGGACCGGCTGTCAGAAGAGAAGCCCAAAGGACACAGCCCGCAAGATGTCACCCTCTATAAGTGAGTGAGATGGTCCTGGGTTGGTCAGCGATGGGGCAGTGTCCCAGTTAGTCCAGGACGACACCAATCATGGTGTGTTGAGCTTCCACCAAACGCAGCCTACAGGATTCCAAACGCTCCTCCGTGGTCGGAATCTGACGGCCACCGCAGGAAGTTCCTTGTTCTGGCATCTCCTGGATATAGGAGATGGGGTCGCGTGATCCCTGGGACATTGCAACCGTCATAAGTGTGAGCTGGTTGACGAGCGTCCGGATTTTGATCACATAACGGTAGGGATGTTGCGACAGGCGTATAAGTGTGAAAAACGGATGTAAGTTGCTTTTTTCGCTGCCGTTGTAACTTCAGTCACTAAGTGAACTGTTTTAAGTCGAGGACTACCTGTATCTGGGCTACTTTCTCCTCACCTGAAATGTCTTTTGGTCCCTGCTATGATCTTTGGAATATGGAGGAGTAGTCGTCAGGTCTCTTCATGTCTTCTCCTTCTCTCCTTCCAGGGTGGCCGCCCTCGGCCTGGCGTCCGGCATGCTTTTGGTCCTCCTCCTCTTTTGTCTCTACAAAGTCTTGTGCCCCAAAAATTACGGACAAAACGGGCTTTCCCACAGTCGGCGACGAAGAGGGGATCTTCCCTGCGATGACTACGGATACTCGCCCCCCGAGACAGAGATCATCCCCCTGGTTCTCCGAGGCCACCTCATGGTGAGGGTTGCATTGGGCAAGTGGGACTGAAGGGGTGTCTTTTGACTCCCAACGGCTGAGGTCTCTGCCCCCTTGCCCAGGACGTCTCTGTCCCCTGTGGCATCTCCTAAAGTTCTGTAGAGCTTCTCAATCATCCAGGTCATGGTTGTCCCAAAGGTGCGTTTTCAAGATCCAATTTAAACTTTCTTGGATTTTTTTTTCTTGAAGAGGTTTTGCTTCTCATCCGTAGAAGCTTCCTCTGTTCTGGCTAACGGTTTAGTTTTTCACTCAGACCTGAAGAAGCTTCTCAGATGAGAAGGGACATCTCTTCAAGGAAAATCAGTTGCCTTTTGAAAAAGCATCTTTGGGATATCCCATGAAGGTTCTTCGGTAGGTCTATCAAGCTTGAAGATTGGGGGACAGGACTGGGAAGGGGCTGGCGAGGTGGGGAAAAGAGAAACAACTTTGGGGTATGTGAGGTGCGAGCAGCCGTAGGAACTCGTTAGTAGTAATAGTGATTTTATTATAGTCATAGACCCAGGTTACAAATAAGAAGCATAAATCAAATCATAAAATAAATAAAATAACATAAAATAAAATATAAAATAAAAATAATATATATAAAATATATATAAATATATTATATAAAAGAATAAATTTGAATAAAATAGAAGAAAAATAATAAAATTAAACAGAATAAAATGGAAGAATAAAATAATAAAATAAAATAAATATTAAAATAATAAAATAGAAGGAAATAATATAATTTTAAAAATAGAATATATAAAATAAATTGAATAATAAAAAACAATAAAATAATACAAAATAAAATAATGTAAAGTATAAAATAAAAATAAACTTGAATAAAATAGAATAAAATAATATAACGAAAATAAAATAGAGTAAAATAATACAACCTAAAATAAAGTGAATATTAAAATAAAAAGAAAATAGAAGAATAAAATAGAAGAATAAAATAATATAACGAAAATAAAATAGAATAATATATAATATAAAATAAACTGAATAATAAAACAAAAATAAAACAATAAAATAATATAAAATATAAATAAAATAGAATAAAATAATACAACATAATTAAAATAAAATAAAATAGAATACAATAGAATACAATAAAATAATATAAAATAAAATAGAATAACAAAAGAAAAACAAAATAGAAGAATAAAGTAATATAAAATACCAAATGGAATAAATATAAAGTAGTAAAATGAATAGAAAAATAACACGAAGCAAAATAAAAAGGCAAGCTAATACAGGTAATCCGTGACTTACAACAGTTCATTTATTGACCGTTTGAAGTTAACAATACTGAAGAAAGTGACTTACTATTCTTTTTCATATTTAATGACTGCGGTTGAGTTCCTGTCCTTAGCTCCAGCTCCTGCCGAGGACATGAAAAGAGCCTTTTACTTGGCGTCCTGTCGGTGACGGCGATGTCCCCGGCAAAGGCTTTCAACCCAGGACCATCTCGGTGTTTCTGGCCAGAGTGCAACCCCCTCTTGCTGATTTCTTGACCTGTTTTGCAGGACATCGAATGCTTGGCTAGCGATGGGATGCTGCTGGTCAGTTGTTGTCTGGTGGGCCAGATCCGGGTGTGGGATGCACAGACGGGTGACTGCCTGACGGTAATTCCTAAGCAAGGGTGAGTCCCGCTACAGCGGCCGCTGATCTCAGATTCCCAGCCTGGTTGTTTCCCTCGACTTCAGCCCTACCGGCAACGTTTCCCCTCAAACGAGTGCATTGCACTGTTTCCCACGATCTGCCGCACGGCGCGTACTTTCACGCGTGGTTGTCTTTCGGTCGACCCGAAACTACGGCAGTTCGTGCAAGACCTCCGTTCGTGAAACAACTTTGGAGAACGTGCCTCGGCGGCCTCTGGAAAACGGGCGGCAACCCACACGGTTCTCGCACAAGTTTCAGAGGCTCCGGAGGTTGTACAAGAGCATCGTCCTTTTGTACATCTTCCGGAGGGTGCAAATGAGAGCACTTTTTGTGCAACTGGTGAAAATCGCACAAGGACAGAGCGTGCTCTTGAGAATCGTGTTTTTCGGGTGTTCCCGTACGTTGACGTGTCACCCAACTGTCACATGTCAGCTTTGATGTGCGTGTCATAGGCTCCCCATCACTGACGTGCACAGAGGGGCAAAATTAGTTTGACAAACTCTCCCGCGAGGTCTTTCTCCGTATTTCAGGTAGTCCTCGACATACAACACTTCATTTAGTGTCCATTGGAAGTTACAACGGCACTGAAAAAAGCGACTTTTCACACATACGACCTTGATATCATCGTCCTCACGGTCAGGCGAACAGATTTCAGATGCTTGGCAACTAGCTCATATTTACGATGTTCGCAGTGTCCCGGGATCCTGCGATCCTCTTTTGTGACAAGCAGGAAGCCAGATTCTCTTTTAACAACCGTGTTAGTAACTTCCAACCACCGCAGCTTTTCCCTTAACAGATTCGTAAAATGGGACAAAATTCACTTACCTGTCCACTTAGCTATTGCGGTCATAAATCAAGGACTGCCTGTCCATGGCAAGCGTGCCAGTAGAATAACTCATGGGTAACGTCGCATGGAAGGACGTGCAAGTGGACCCAGTTTTGAGGGATGGCGGTGTCATTGTGGTTTCGTTCCTCGACTTAATGCTGCCTGTTTGTCCGTCTTTCTGGATGCTCCCAACACTGGAGGTTTTTAATAAAAGATTGGAGAAGCATTTCTCTGGAATGGCCAAGGGCCTCCTGCATGACAGGGGGCCAGACTGGATGACCTCCAAGGTTCTTTCCAACTTACTTCTTGTATGATTGTGTAAGTTACACAACAGGAGACATTCGAGCAGGGGACTTTGAAGACCTTTGAGGTTTCTTCCAACTCGCGTTATTCTGTAAGGGTCCTGCTAAAACGGGGCTGGCGTAGGCCTCCACGGTCCCCTCCGTTATTCTATTGTTCTGGAACAATCTGCTACTTGAGCATTCTATTCTATTTTTTATTCTATTTTAAATTTTTGTATTTATGTGTTTTATTCTGTGGCTGTTCACCGCCCTGAGTCCTTCGGGAGTAGGGCGGTATAGAAATCCAATAAAATAAATAAATAAAATAAATGGGGTTGGACTAGATGCCCTCTAGAGCTCCTTCCCACTCTGTCATTCTGCTTCTTTTCAGCCTGCCCCGGGACAACAGCAGCAGCATCCTGGATTTCCAGGACTGCTGGGATTACAGCCCCGACGGCCGCACCGGGCTGGAAGACTCTTGGGATGGCAGCCCCCCCTTCCGTCGGACCCGAAGCCCCCCTCCACCTCTCCTCTTCAGCGACCAACCCGATCTCTCTTCTCTGATTGATACCAATTTTTTGGAGCAAACCAAGAGCGGGACCCCGGGACCCCGTCTCCGCACCATCAGCGGGCGCCCGGACGGCTACGATTTTGGCAGCCTGGTGGGAAGGGTCTGTGAGGAGGGACCGCCAAACTGCACAACGTTCTCGCGCATCTCGGCCGTCACTAAGCAGGGCGGCTCCCAGAGCAAGGGAGTGTGGCCCCAAGTCGGCGAGGATCCTGAATGCATCCCGCGACGGAGCAGCTTGGGGGGCGATGAGCCCTCTGGGGTCCCAGGGAAGACAACACCCCCAATTTCCTGGCAGGGCGACTTGGACAGCTCGGTCTGGAGCTTAGAACTTCAAGGGCATCTCATTCTGGCCGGCCGGAGCAACGGGAGGCTGGAGGTAAGGGGAGTCCTCACTTTACGATGATTCATTTAGTGATTGACATGACAAGGGCCTTGAATAAAGGGATTTAGGGCTGTTTTCCAGCCTTAACGGCCGTCGCAGCCCAAAATTCATTGGGTTGGCCAGCAATCGCATTTATGAGGATGGTAATGTCCTGGGGTCCCACGATCTGCTTTTGTGACCTGGGAAGCCAGATTCACTTAACAACCAGCTTACTAACTTAACGAATGCAATGATTCACTTAACAACGGTGGGAAGCAAAGTCGTAAAATAGCCAATGTTTCACTTAGCCAGAGAAATTTTGGCCTTGTTTGCAGTTGTAACTCGAGGACTCGCTGTAGGGTAGTCGTCAACTTGCAACAGTTCACTTAGTGACCAACAGGGTCATAAAACGAGGCATAATGTACTTTACAACCGTCGGGGACGGGCCTGCGAGTTGCAAGCAACGAAAAGCGATCCCGGGAATTTAAAACTGTCTAGTCCCCCTAAATATTTTGGGGTGACAGCTCCCTCGTTGATGCCGTGGCTTCCCTTCTTCTCTTCCGCAGGTCTGGGATGCTATTGAGGGGACCTTGCAGTGCAGCAGTGAAGATGGGACATCCGGCATCACTTCCCTGGTCTTCTTGACTGACAGGTATGGATTTGGGAGATCCGGGAGGGTGGGGGGCAGGGTGAGCAGTTTCAGAGATATGGAGAGAAGGGAATATTGTTGGCTCAGGGAGGAACGGTGGGGTCCCTTGACCGTTTCAGAGCTCCGGGGGGGGGGGTTTCTTGCAGACGTTTCATGACCCAACTAGGGAACCTCATCAGTGCTAGAAGGGAGAGGGGTGTGCAGAATGGAGGAAGAGGGGCAGGAGGACTGTGGGGTCCTTGGTGCTCTATCAGCTGGGGGATTTCCTTGAAGACATTTTGTGACCCAACACCATCAGCGCTCTAGAAGGGAGTGCAGTTTGCTCACTGTTTATATGCAATATAACCTCACTCCCTTCCAGCACTGATGATGTTCCCTAGTTGGGTCATGAAACGTCTGCAAGGGAACCACAAGCTCAGAGCCCTAAGGACCCCCACACTCCTTCCTCCTCCTCCTGCCCCCTCCTCTTTTTCCTCCTCTTTCTCTTCCTCCTCCTTTTCTCTTCCTCCTCCTCCCCGTCTTCTGCCTCTTCCTTCTCCTCCTCCCCCAAACTCCACTCCTTCCTATCACCAATTTTTTTTTTTAAATTAAAATTGAAATTTCATTTGAATTTTATGTGCAACCGAGGCATTTTGTGTTTCTTGGTGTTTCCCCTCGGAGCAGGATTGTGGCTGCCAGGCTGAACGGCTCCCTCGATTTTTATTCTTTGAGGACCCCCCTGTCCATACCCCACTCTCTGTTCCAAGGTACGTGGAAGCCCACCCCTCTTAAAGCAGGCTGACTGCAGAGGAGTTTACCCCTCGCTTCTCCTCTGTTGCTAAATCCTCCTTGGTCTTAAATCGAGATTAGTTGTGTTACACTCATCTGAGTGCTTTGCAAAATGCATTGCAGATGTGTAAAACCGCCAGAGCCGAGCAAAATTAGTGCATTCCCAGGAGTCCTTGCACACTGAAAGAGACAGTGCCTATTCATTTTTCCTTTCTTTCTTTCTCTTTCTTTCTTTCTTTCTTTCTTTCTTTCTTTCTTTCTTTCTTTCTTTTTCTTTCTTTCTTTCTTTCTTTCTCTCTCTTTCTTTCTTTCCTTCTTTCTTTCTCTTTCTTTCTTTCTCTCTTTCCTTTTCTTACCCTTTCCCTCTCTCTGCCTTATCTTTTTTCTTTCTTTCTCTTCTCTTTTTTCCTTTCTCTTTTTTCTGTTTCTCTTTTTTTAATTCTCTTTCTCATTTTCTCTCTACTTTTCTCTCTTTTTCTCTCTCTATCTCCTTCCTTCCTTCCTTCCTCCCTTCCTTCCTTTCTTTCTTTCTCCTTCTCCCTCTTTCTCTCTTTCTTTCTCTTTCTCTCTTTCAAGCCACAACAGGCCGGAACAGCCTCTCGTCTCCGCCGGTCTACAGCACCAGTGACTTCATCTGCCAGCTGACCCACACTGTGACCTGCGCTCACCAAAAACCCATTACCGCCCTGAAGGCTGCGGCCGGCCGGCTGGTGACCGGCAGCCAGGACCACACTCTCCGAGTAAGGAAGGCTTGGGGGCAGAGGTTGGACCCACCAGGGACGGGACCCATACGTCCAGGTTCTCCTAGGGGTCTCGGGGTCTCAACCCAGGCCTGGAAGAAGCAGCTAAGATGGCTTCACCAGACCTTCTCGAGAAGAACTTGAGAAACTTTGTGGGCACCATACTGGGGTGGCAGTCTTAGCTCTTGGAGAAGTGGTGCGGTGGCCTAGAGGTGGAGCTCTTGCCTCACAATCAGGAGGCTGTGAGTTCAATCCTAGGTAAGATGCTGATATTTCTCTCTCTGGGCACAATGAGAATATATCTGCTGCAAAAACTCCTCATTGGCGACAGGAAAGGCATCCAGCTAGTAAACACTCAGCTCCATTCAGTTGCCCAGACTCCACCCCACAAGGGATTACGGGGTCATTAAACAATGAACGACAATTGTTAGCTCTTGGAGGTGCCTTCTGGTCTTCTCGAGACAGGAAAAGCAGGATGGGAGCGATGGGTCCTTTGCTTAACACCGTTCTTCTCCATGCAGGTGTATCGCCTAGAAGACTCGTGTTGTCTCTTCACCCTACAAGGCCACTCGGGCGCCATCACCGCCGTCTACATAGACCAAGTAGGGATGATCGAAAAACTGAGGGGGTGGAGGGGCGGCTGCCAGCCCCACCAGTAGAAGAGGGATTGGCCGAAGGGCATTGAGGGGCACTGCGCAAGGGGTCCCTTCCAACTCCATATCGATTAAATCAGAGGGAGTCATCAGAGAGACCGGTTCACCTCGGCTCTCGGCCCCTTCACGTCCCAACATTGGAGTTTTTGAAGTAGAGACTGGGTAGCCATTTGTGTGAAATGGTAGCTCTAACAGAGCAGGAGGTTGGACTCGATGACCTCAGAGGCTGCTTCCATCTCCGTTCTTCTATGGTTCTGTAATGGTCCCTCCCTTCCTCGTTCCTCCCTCCCTCCCATCCTCCCTCCTTCCTCTCATTTTCCTCCCTCCATCCCTTCCTTGTTCCTTCCATTTTTCTCTTCCTTCCTTCCTTTCTCCCTCCCTCCATTCCCTTCTTTCTTCTCACTCCTTCCCATCTTCGTCTCCCAACACTCATTCCATTTTCCTCTTTCCTTCCTCTCTCCCTCCATTCCCTTTTTCTTCCTTCTCCCTCCCCTCATTCCTTCCATTTTCCTTCTCCCTCCTTCCCTCCTTCCCTCCTTTCTTGCTTGCTTTCTCCCTTTCTACCACCCTTCCTCCCTTCCCTTCCTTCCATCTATCCCTCCCTCCTTCCCTGTATGCTCACCCTCCCTGGGCCGAGGCCTCACGGAGAGCTGATCCTCTTCGTTCCCCCTCCAGACCATGGTGCTGGCGAGCGGGGGCCAGGATGGCGCCATCTGCCTCTGGGACGTGCTGACGGGCAGCCGAGTAAGCCACATCTGCGCGCACCGGGGTGATGTCACGTCCCTGACCTGCACCACCTCGTGCGTCATCAGCAGCGGCCTGGACGACGTCATCAGCATCTGGGACCGGGCCTCGGGGATCAAACATTATTCCATTCAGCAGGTGGGTTTCCAAGGACCCCCTTTGCTGCTTCTCTACCTAGTGGTGTAGATCAGAGTTGTGAAGCTCATTGAGGGCCGCATCAGGGTTGTATTTGACCTTGGGTGGGAAGGGTGGGCGTGGCCAGCTCAATGTCACTCATCTCTCAGCCCCACCCAGGACACCACAGGTGCCCCCGACATGAGTGACATCGAGCTGGCCATGCCATGTCCCAGGGGTTGGGGACTCCTGCTCTAGATGAGGGGTATCAGATCCTGCCCGTAGGGTGCTGAGATTTGGCCCACGGGGGCCGCCCTGCAAACAGTGAAGGACTGACCTTTGGGGTAGATCAGAGTTTCTCAACCTTGGTAGCTTGAAGATGGGTGGACTTCAACTCCCAGAATCCCCCAGCCAGCAGCGCTGGCTGGGGGATTCTGGGAGTTGAAGTCCACCCATCTTCAAGCTTCCAAGGTTGAGGAACACTGGGGTAGATCCTCTGAACATGGGAAGTGCGAAACCTGGAGATTTGACATCACCTGCTGCTACCAACGGCGGTTCCCGTCCGCCGAGCTTCGCCTCTGACCCCTTTTCCCCGCTTTGCTCTCTACACAGGACATGGGCTGTGGGGCCAGCCTGGGCGTGATCTCAGATAATCTTCTGGTCACTGGCGGTCAAGGCTGCGTCTCTTTCTGGGACATCGGCTACGGCGACCTGCTGCAGACTGTCTACCTGGGCAAGAGCAACGAATCACAGCCGGCCCGGCAGATCCTGGTGCTGGAGAACGCGGCCATCGTCTGCAACTTCGGCAGCGAACTCAACCTGGTTTATGTGCCGTCGGTGCTCGAGAAGCGAGACTGAAAGTGGGGTGTGTGTGTGAGCAGATGACGAGAATCCAGAGACCCCTACCCGTCCCATCCCTTTTGAGCCGCTTCTGGACGCCCCGGCGGTGGAGGGAAGATGACTGGCGAACTTTTCTGTCCAGTAGAAGAACGGGAAGGAGGCTAAATGTTGAATCTTCTAATTCTCTGCATTTGGGGGATGAGGCGGGGGCAAGAGGCCAGGGCCACAGTTCCACAAGGGCTGCAGTGGGTGGACACCGGGGAACAGTTGGTGAGCCAGGCAGGAGAGTTTTCTGCAATCCTGCGGCAGAAATTTGGGTGGGTGCTGAATCTGGCCACGCAGGAGTCCTCAAACAAATCGTTTGGGAGCAAGGAACGGGAGGGCTTCCCCAGTGCCCCCTTAGCCCCCCCCATCACCTGAGCCGATTCATTGGGGGGGGGCATGCTCGGAAGGCTACAGAAAGAGGTTACGAAATGAGCCAGATCAATTCAACCCCCACCCCCACCCCCGAAGGCCTTGGCCAGTGAGCCATGAAAACGTGGGCGCCGTTACTCCCCGTTGTATTTATTTCTGCTGTACATAGTTATTTATTCCAGCACATGAGGGGGAGAGAAGGGGAGAGAGACGCTGCCTGCCGTAAGCAGTCTAGGTTAAGGATCAGGGACGGGATGCCACCAACTCCGCCTTGCTTTGGCATTAAACCTGCCCAGCGTGGACTTCAGGGCGGCTTTACAGGCTGTGGGCATTGCTGTGTCTCCCCCACCCCCACCCCAGTAAAGATGGAGCATCCCAACCTTGCCTTCCCAGACCACGATTCAACTGAGTCATGGCAGTTTTCAGAGATCCAATCAGTGGTGGGTTGCCCCCGGTTCAGACCGGTTCTATAGAACCGCTAGTAAAACCGGTGGGAGGCTCCGCGCATTGATCCTTACGTCACTCGCAGAACCCGTTGCGAACCGGTAGTAAAGGTAAGTAGAACCCACCCCTAAATCCAGTGTCTGCCCTGGACAGACACGCAGTTCCTGCAGTGAGCCGAGGCAGTTTAGCATCATGTAAAGTTTTGTGTCCTGAAGACCTGGGGGGCTACTGTAAAATTAAGTTTGTCTGCTGAGCCGATGCGGGTGCCGCCCTGGGAGAATCAACCGTAATGGGAATTCGAGTTGGCCAAAAGACATGAGGAACGTTCAGGAAGAGCAGCTAGAATACGTGGTTCGTTTCTTAATTTCAAACCATTCATGTAGGAACTAGCTTATTTATAATTTAGGACCGCTGCTTGTAGGGATGTGTCTGCCCACCCGCTGGCAGCAGGAGGCTTGGGGGCTCAGCTGCTGAGGTCGGAGGCTGCCTCGCACCCAAGACTGAATGGGGTGGGGCTAAATCGTTCCCCAGTGTTCTTAACCATGGCCATTTCCTGACGTGTGGACTTCCCACGGCGAGTTGGGGTACAGGCAGTCCTCGAGTTATGGCCACAACAGCCCTGCCCACGATAGCTGTAAAACGGGCCAGTCTGCTCGCAGCATCCCACAATTGTGTGACCGATTCACAACATATTTGTCAGCGGTTCTTAAACAGCACAAAAATCATGTGAACCAGTGGTGGGTTGCCCCCGGTTCGCACTGGTTCTATAGAACCGGTAGTAGAACCAGCGGAAGGCTCCACCCACTGACCCTGCTGTCATCAGAACGCTTCTGTGCATGCGGAGAGCGCGTGTGCAGCCACATTGCGAACCAGTAGTAAAGGTAAGTCGAACCCACTCCTGATGTGAACCCATTGTTCATCCCAGCACATTTATGCCGAAAACTGGAAGTGGTTCATATGGACAAAATGGTCATAAATTGTGGTCAGGCAAATCACCGGGGAATTGGTTCCTAGGATGCTGCAAATAGGGCCGTGGGTCCAAGTGTGGTCACATGACCGCAATGGGGGTGCTGACCATCAGAAATTCAAATTCAGCTCGCAAGTCCTCGTTTTGTTTGTAAGTCGTAATTATGATTGCTAAGTAAATGTATTCTGAATAAAGGCCACACATCTCAAAGTGGGAAAATCCAAGGAAAGCTGTGCAAAGCGAGACAGACCGAGCCCCTCTTCCCTCCCCTGTCATCCCACATCTCCCCCCCCCCTTCCCCGGATTGGGATCCAGTGCCCATACGATGCCTTCAGTGGCCTTAGCTCTGCTGTACCCTTTCGACTGTACGGTAGATGCTTTTATACACGATTGTGTTTTGTAATGTGTACAGGCACATTAAAGAGAACTAACTTCCCGCTTCCTGTGGTTTTTTGGGGGAGACCGGAAATCGTTTTTCTGCCCTAGAGCAGAGGTCCACAACCCCTGGCTCATTCCCGGGCCGTAAGCTGTTCGGAATCAGGCCGCAGAAAGTGGGCGAGCAGCAGTGAGCACGTCCACGTAAGCGCCACTCACGCAAGCAGGCATGTGCCCGCTGCTCGCAAGGGGGTACAGCGGGTAAACTTGCCTGCCTCTCACGTGGAACCATCCCCTCTTCCCTCCCTGCTGGTCCGCAAAGCCAGAAAGATTGGGGAAGTCGAGCGGAGGAACAAACTACCATGATGTCTTTTAAATTCCTTTCACTTGCATGGAAGCGGGTGCAAGAAAGAAGTGGCTTGCCTAGAAAGGCATAATTCCGACTACGAAGGGTCGCTGAAGCAATAATCCCCCTTTTAAAAAAGAGAAATATGGTGATACCTTGGTACTCGTGCTTAATTGGCTGTAGGAGGTGCAATGAGCACTAAACAAACAAACAAAAAAAAGAATAGCAAACAAACCATGTGATTTACAATGGTGACCTTTCGTTTCAGCCGGGAGGGACTTCCTATCCGTCCCTTTTCCTATGGCAGTGAGCTTCTGAGCACGGCCAACTTCCTTTCGCCTCTCTGTGGTTGTGTTCCACTTCCTTTTTGCACTGTGTCGAGTACCACGCAAAAGGTGAGCGCCAGGGCATTTTCGGGTCAAAAAGTGTCGAGTACCAAATTCAATGAGTTTTGAAGCAGTCGAATGCCAAGATGCCACCGTACGTTTGGAGTGACAGATTTATGCCCCAAAATAGCACCCACTGCCTTAGCCAGGCTCCCTCGGCTTCTCCAAATTCCAGCTGTGGAAGATGAATGGCAAATACATCAATATTTATGGGTGTCTTGTGGGCAATTCAAAACATCAGAAGCGCCACTCAAAGGGATGGATGGATAGATAAGATGATTGAGATGATAGATCAGGGATGTCAAACTCTATGTCATTGAGGGCCACATCAGGGTTGTTTGATCTTGGCGGACTGGGGGGTGGGGGGTGGGGGGGGTGCATGGCCAGGTGTGAATGGCCAGCTCGATGTCACTCATTGAGGATCCGTTTTTGGCCACGACAGCACTCCTGGGCTCAGTTTTTGGCTGCGACGGCCTCCTGCGGCCCTCTGCCAGCAAAAACTGAACTTGGGAGGGGGGGGGCGCACAGGTGGCCTCCCCGAGCTCTCTTTTTGTTGGCAGAGGCACCCTGCGCCTGTCCTTCACTGTTTCCAGGGTGGGCCCCTGGACCAGATCTAAGCACTCCGTGGGACGGATCTGGCCCCTGGGCCTTGAGTTTGACACCCTTGTGATATAGGTAGGTAGGTAGATAGGTAGGTAGGTGATAGCTGAGATTGGTAAATATGTAAATAGATGATATATAGATGGATGGATGGATGGATGGATACAGGCAGAGAAAAGAGGAAGATGATAGATGATGGAGACAGACCTACCAACAGATATGGATGGATACAGGGAGATGGAGAAGAGAGAGGAAGAAAATAGATGTAGGGAGATCATGATATAGAAGATAGGGATGGATGGATAGAGCTAGACAGACAGACAGACATAGATAGTAGTAGTTTTTAACTTTAAGCCATGCAGAGTTACCTTGTGGGTAAGATAGGTCAATAAATTTAATAAATTAAATGTTTGTTTATTTATTTATTTATTGGTTCAATTTATATGCCGCCCTTCTCCAGAGACTCAGGGCAGCTTACAATGCGTTAAGCAATAGCCTTCATACTTTTGTATATACCTGCTTAGCGGTGTTCTTTTTTATATACAAAGTCAGCTTATTGCCCCCACAAACCGGGTCCTCATTTTACCTACCTCGGAAGGATGGAAGGCTGAGTCAACCTTGAGCCTGGTGAGAATTGAACTCGCAGTAATTGCAGGCAGCTGGTGCTACTTAACAGCGCTTTAGTCTGCTGGGCCACCAAGGCTCAATGTTAAATTAAGGAAGAAGAAAAAACAATCTGACAGCGATACCATCTCCAATGCCCCCTTTATTTGCTTTCGTAGCAAAGAACTGAAAAAGTTTGGTTCCTAAGTTACACTGGAAGTTTGGAAACCAGAAGCCAATATTAACATTTGTACAGAAGAAAGAAGAAAAGAAAAAATTAAAACATTTTCCAAGACTGGTCAAGGCAAAGCAATGATTGGTGGAACCTGCAACTTATCAACGTTCTTTGGGGGAGAAAGCAGCCAGTCTCCCCGTGCTTTTCTGTCCGGGGGCGAAGGGGGGGGCTCATTTCAGCTGTCCCACTGCTCCCCGTTCCTTGGAGTGTGGGATGCCTGCTTTGGGGGCCACACCGTCCGCTAAGGGCATCCGCACCTATTTTTCGACAGCCGTTAAAACAGGTTCCGTAGCCCATGCGGCTCAATATTCAGCATCACTGGACGGAGGGTGGCCCAAACAGCAGGAGACCCCCGTGCCTCTGAGTCAGGGGCCTGGGCATTTCAAGAGGGGGGTGGGGACACAATAGAAAAACAGAACCTTTGGGAAAACGAATCTGGCCATTTAAGGAAACCAACCAAGGCTTCCCTACTTATCTGGGGACCCCAGCTCCCCACTCCCCCAATTTGGCAGGATCAACTGGATCATCTCAAGTCCTACCAACTGATATGGGGAGGGGGGGGGAATGAGAAACGGGTGGTGTAGGAGACCCCAGCCTTTAGTGGCTCGTCCCAAGTTTACTCGCTGTAGAATGGGAGACTAAAATGAGAGTATGGCCGTAGGGTGTGCGGGAGTGTTGAACCGCTGAACCGTCTGTGCCCCCACCCCCATCAGCCCCCAAAGCTTTGAGCAGGTATATAAGGAAGCCAGCTGGCGTTGCAGCTTTGCTCCCGGCTCAACTGCCCTGCCATCGAGGCGAACCGTAACAGACACGTGGTCCCGGTCAGTGGCCTTGACTGGGGCTGAGAGGAGGCGGGATGAAAAGGCAACTGGTAACCATTCAGAGTGTCCGGCATTGCCGCGTTTGCCGGGTCTCAAACGACCCGTAAGCACGGCAAGAGTTTTCCAGAGGCAGCATGGCGTACCTGGGGTGGCCGGTCTCTGACCGATACACCGCCGTCTTGCCCAGAACTCCACCAGAAACGAGGAAGGTAGGTCCAGGAGGATGGAGAGGGGGCCATTGTTGTATCCACTCAGGTTTTGTTGAGGGTCCAGAGGGGGTCCAGCTTGCTGAGAGGGTCATCACTGGGAAGGGCTCCTCGCAGACCCTCCCCGTTCTGCGGCTGGAGGAAACTCTGCTTGCTCACTTTGTGCCGGCCCTTAAGTGAGCTGTCCAGGGTGAAGGCCTCTGGGGTGAGCGAAGCCAGGAGGTCCAAGGAGGAGGAGGAGGAGGTAGGCAGGGCCCGCGTAGGCGCCAATGGCTCTACCCTCGGAAGGCTCTCCACCTTCTCCTCACTTCTCTCCTCTTCCATGGAGCTGCTTGTCTCAACGGTCAAAGCGGCCGTCTCGGGCAATGCCGGAGCAGGTGTGACCGGTGGAGAAAACCCCAGAGTGCTCTCCATGCAGCCCGGCTCGGGAAAGATTCGCGGAGCAGCGGAAGACGATGCCGGCGGGAGTGCAGCATCAAAGGAGGGCACAGAGGGTGCCACCTCCAACCCTCGGCCATTGGGGGGAGGCTCAGCACTGCCTGGGAGAGGCCGGATACTGAGTTTGGCGATGGTGGCTTGGATGGAACTGATGGGGACGTCACCCCCCAAGACCAGATCTTGGGGGTCCTGCTGGAGATACACCTGGAAGGAGAGAGTGGGAGGCTGAACAGAGTACATAGTCCTTGACTTTACACCAGTTCACTTAGTGACCGTTACATCAACAGTGAAAACAGGGACTTATGACCAGTTTTCACACTGATGACCGTTGTAGCATCCTGACATTTGGATGCTTGACAACTGACTATCATTTATGACGGTTGCAGCGTCTCCGGGGGTCACATGATTTCCCCCTTTCTAACCATCAAAGTCAATGGAGAAGCCAGATTCACTTAACAACCAGGTTACCAACTTAAGGACTTCCGCGATTCGCTTAACCTAAGTGGTAAAAAAAGGTGTAAAATGGAACAAAACTTCCCTAACAAAGTCTTGCTTAGCAACATAAATTGGGGGGCACAATTGCGGCCATACAGTGAGGATTGCCTGTAGTTCAAAGGTCATCGCCTATACTGGGGGTGGCTGGGGGTGTCCAAAGTTTTTAAGACTTGTGGACTTCAACTCCCAGAACGCCCCACCTAGGAATTCACGTCTTATTCAGGACACACGTGGCTTAAATAGGAGCTTTTTCTCCTGGGTCCTTCAGCCTCCCCCCTCTGAAGCATCCACAGGGGTTCAAGGGGCTGCCTCCCCCACCCCCAAATCCTCCCCTTTCTCCAACCAACCATTAGGCAACCCCTCCTTTCTCACCTTTTGGGAGCTACTGCTGGCTGGCTTGCTGGCAGAGGCCGCGGCCATCACGCCATGTCTCTGCAACACCTGCACGGCGTGTTTCAGGACCGCCTCGTAGCAAAACCTGAGGTGGACCTGCAAGAGAAGCTGTCCGTCAAGATCCCCTGTGTGTGGCCACCTCCACTATTCCGGAGCCCGGTCTGCCCACCTCCGTACCTTCTCCTGCAGCATGTGCTTCCTCTGCCGGCGGATGTGCTTCACCAGCTGAACCAAATCCGGGATGCTGTTGCCGGCTTCCACCTCCTGCATGGCGGCGTAGAGGAGGCAGAAGGCGCCCGTGCGTCCCACGCCAGAGCTGCCAGGAAGAAGATATATTAGTTCAGAAAGATCTCGTGCATCTATTTTCCAACAGTCCTGGACAATCTGTGGAACCCATCTCAAAAGCGGAATGGGACGACTCAACACAGTCGCTGCGTGACAACTCGCCACAGCCAACTTGTTATGGGACGCCAAAGTCAAATCGCCATCTGATAATGCGCCACTGCCAACTTGCCGCCTGAAAACTCACCACAGGCAACTCGCTGTGGGACAACTTGCCGTGGGATAACTCGTCACGATTAACTTGTTGCGGGATGCCAAAGTCAAGTCGCCACGGGACAACTCACCACAGTCAACTAGCTGCGCAACAACTCATCACCTGATAATTTGCCGCAGGACAATTTAGCAATCCAATTTAATTATTTTAATTATTTAAAAATTTAAAAAGTAATTAAGTTTCATTTTGGTCATTCTTATTTCACTCTGTCCCTCCTTTCTTAATAACGATTCTATTCCATCATTTCTTTCATATTAGTGCAACTCTTGTCCAGCGTAGTTGGCTGGTGGCGAACTGGCCGGGGCGAATCAACTATGGTGAGTTGGCTGTGGCAAATTGTCATATACCCTCCCAAAAGACCCAGGTGTCAGGTTTCGATGTCATCTCAAATAAATTGCATTTCAAACAAAGTCTTTGAAGAAAACTCCCATTTATTAAGCATGACATTCAAAGTCCGACTCCATCGTAGCCAACACTGACTTCCAGACCCAAAACCCTCCCTTTCCATTCCCCACTCCCCTGCACTCATTGGCCATCTTCCAAGTCACTCTACCCCTAATCTACTGCTCCAGTTCAAAGGAATTTCCCCCCTCCCATCCCATCTCCTAGGGGATATTATCTCCAGGGAAAATAAGTAAGTGAAAAGTCAAATGTCCCTTTCCAGACGCCTCCGCTTCTCCTTCTTATGTCAGCACTAGAGTAAGTGCTGGCACCAGGGTGACAGGGGCAAGATTGGCAGCGGGCTCCTCCCTGGAACCCCCAAAGTTCTGGGGCATTCCTTTGCACTGCCCGCTCCCCAATATTACCTGCAGTGGACCACAATGGGAGTGTGGAGGGGTCGCTGATGTAGGTAATGGCTGTGCACATCCTGGATAAACCGAAGCAGGTTCCCTTTACTGTCCGGCAGGCCGCTGCAGGAAGAGTTCAAACAGTGAATGAAATGCATAAAAATCGAGTGAATGAAAGAAAAATACCACATATAAACTTAATAGGCGAGATATTCAGTTATTCATTCAATTTATATATTCATTGTTTCATTCATTCATTCATACGTGATTTATTCTTTCTTTCATGCCATCATCTATTAAGTTTATATATGTATTTTTCTTTCATTCACCCAATTTATACACTTTTCATTTGTTCACTTCAGTTTATTTAATTTATTTATTAAATTTATTGCATTTTTCCATTCACTCATTCATACGTGGTTTTTTTTCATTCAATCATTAAGTTTATACTGTAGGTTTCCTTTTCAATCAAATTTATCTCAATTTTTCGTGAATTTCTTTCTTACATTTGGTATTTTCTTTCATTCCTCATTTCACTCATTTTTATTCGCTGTTTTCATCCGTTCAGATGTTTATGTATTAAATTTAGATGCATCTTTTCATTCATTCTCTCATTATATGCATCTTTTTATTTTCATTAAATTTATAAGCAGGTTTTCATTCATTCACACATTAAATTTATATGCATTTTTTCATTTTTCATTTGTTTTTTCATTTGTTATATTTATATATGCCCCCTTTATTCATTCATTCGTTTATTAAATTTATGTGAATTTTTTCTCTTCCATTCATTCATGTGTTTTTTTCCATTCATTTGTTAACATTTATAGGCACTTTTCCATTCATTTGTTCATTTATTAAATTTACGTAAGGGTTTTCTTTCGTTTCTTCATTCCTTCCATTTATATTCATTTTTTATTCATTTGTTCACTGATTTATGGAATTAATATGTGTTTCTTTCATTTTGTGTTTTCATTCATTCATTCTACATGCTGTCCATAGCAATGGTTAATCCAGCAGTTTTGATGAACCCAATTCCTGAAGCCCAGAGACTTTCTCACCCATCTGCTGCCCCCAAACCAAGCTGGCCCAACCCCCCCCTTCCCACTGCCCTATGGGGCTCTGGCTGGCTCCTCCCCTTCCCACAGGGCCCGGGTTACGTACAGCTCCGGCCAAGAGGAAAATTGAAGATGGATGACAGTCCGTTTCAGACTCTGATCGCGGAATTGCAGCGTGATCATCCTCTCCAAGTGGGTCGGGGTGGCCTTCAGGCTGGTGAGGACCAGGGTGATGGGGCCGTGGACCATGGGCTGGCCTCGCTCCGTCGGGAAATATCGTACCACTTTTTGCTGCCGAGCCAAGATGGAGAGAAAAAAATTTAAGGGGGAGATGATACCGAGACTCCCCTCCAAAGCTGGCGTCAAAGCTGGTAAGGTTTCTGCTTGTTCAGATCAGGACTCCCAAGCTCCATCCTCCTCAGCCATTGCTCTTCTGCCTGGGGCTGAGGAGCTGAGAAGATGGAGAGAGAGAGAGATGGTTGGAGGCCGAGGCCTGCTTGGAAAACCAGACCGCAGAGGTGTGGAAGAGGGTGGATTCTTATCCTGTCAACCCCAGGCAGGAGAGCAGAGGAGGATGGAAGTTAAGAGTCCTGATCTGAACAAGCAGAACGGGAAAGCCCTGTTCAGTTATTGCCAACTCAGAGGAGGAAAACGACTGTGGGGTTCTTGGTGTTCTCCTGGTAGTTTTCTTGCAGACATTTCATGACCCAACTAGGTATCAGTGCTAGGAGGAGGAAGGAGGGGGATGGGGGAAGAACTATGGGGCCTTTGTGCTTTCAGCTTGGCTGCTTTTTTTTTTGCAGACGTTTCATGACCCATCTAGGTAACATTATCAGTGCTGGGATAAAGAGGAGGATTTTATGGTCCTTGGTGCTAAGTTTGGTAGTTTTCTTGCAGGCATTTCATGACCCAACTGAGTAACTGAGAATGACTGTGTGGGTCCTTGGTGATCTCTGAACTTAGTTACTTTCTTGCAGATGTTCCATGACCCAATTGGGTAACGTCGACACGACTAGGAGGGAGTGGAGTTTGCGGAGAGGATGAAGAGGACGAGAAGGGAAAGAGGAGATGGGAAAGGGGGGGGGGGACAAGGGGAGGAGGGAAAGAGTGTCCCCCACCCACCCTGGTTCCTGGCAAAGGCAGAGCCTGACCCTTCTCTACCCCCAAAGTAGAAGATAGCATCCCACTTCTAAAAGTCACCCTCTCCTGCTCGATAGCGCCTCCCCACTGCAACCGATCTAGGTACGTTTTGATCTTTATTAAATTTATATGCCACGCATTTCGCCAAGTCGCCACCCCGGGCATCTTGTTTGGAAGCTCAGAGAGGTCCAAGGGCACACCGGATCATTGACCCATCCCCTGTGCTGCCAGAACTTTGTCCGGATCAGCAGACCGCAAAGAAGCCAGGAGGCTTCCGAGCAAAGCCACGGCCACCAATAACCAACCCACCTTCTCCATCTCCTGCTCCGAGACCAGCATGACCACAAGCGAGACTTTCTGCTCGTAGATCATCAGCCAGAAGTCCGAGGCGGTGCCCACGAGAGGAGCCTGCGTGGCGATAATGGTGGGGCAGTAGCTGGAGAGATCCTCGATACGGCTGGCGTTAATGTAATCATCCTTGCCCGACTGAAGAATCACTCGATTCCGGTCGTAGGGCATGATGTCCTGGTGTCGGTTCTTCATGGTGTAACAGCGCGCGATGGCGATCGATAGCTGTCGCGCATCCTTCTCCTGGGCGTCCTGAAGCTCTTTCCAGATATTGTCTAGCTCGCTGACCGTGCCCGGCGCAGGGGTCTTCTCCAACCGGGACACCCCTTCTTGGAAACGTTCTAGCTCGGACAGGAGGCGCCAAAGACGCTCCGGTTTCTCGTACGGGTCGTTCTCGATCAGCTGGACGGCTTTGGGCTTGAAGCCGTCCTTGGCGTCGGCCTTGGTGGGTTGAAGGAGGGGCTGCCCAACGGGTGCCTTGGGGCCCCCGTGCTGGCTCTCGGGGCTGGAGGAAAGCAGGTCGTCAGTGGAGGCGCTCTGGCGCTGGAAGGGGACCTCGGAGGCCACCTGGGGCAAGGACGGGGGTCCGGGAGTCAGCGAGGACGGGGGCATCTGGGAGGGCAAGAGGCAGGGGGGTGGGAGGGTCATGGAAGGGCGAGGAGAGGGAGCCGGTGGGGGAACAGCCCCTCCGACAGGACTCGGGGCAGGAGGAATGTGTCGGAGGGGAGGCTGGCTAACCGGAGGCGGTGGCTGAGGCCCGGCCAACCCTACAGGGACTCCCGGGATCTGGGCTGAGGTCGGAGCAAAAGTGAGGGGGGCTGTCGTGCCAGGAGGGTGAAGGGGGACCTGCTGGACGGGGCCCATCATGCCTCTTGGGGCTGGGGCAGAGAAGGCCAAGCTGCCTGAGTGGGGTGGCAGTGGGTGTCGAGGTCCCAGCTGGAGTGGGAGCTGCCCTTGGCTAGCGGGATGCGTGGGGACCGGATTCGGGACAGCCGGTCGGGCTGGGGGCTGGGACGGGTACGGCTGGGGGAAGGCCGGCTGTGGCTGCTGGGTCTGGGGCAGGAAGTGGGGCATTTGCTGCTGCTGCTGCGTGGGTAGCATGGTGGGCATCGTTTGCAAGCAAGCCGGGCGATCAGAGGGTGGATGGATTGATCCCTGTGGCGGGAAGCTGGGTTGGGGCTGAGCGCCTGAGAAAGGAGGCAGGAAGGGAGCCGTACTTGCTGGGACATAGGCAAAAGGGTAAGGGGAAGACCCTGGGGGCCCGCCCACAAAACCCCCTTGAGAAGGAGGCCCTGCCCATTGAGGGAGGGAGCCGGACATCCCCTGCGGAGCTGTGCAACTGGAGATGGGGGCTTGCAGGCTGTCCACTGTGGTGGTGGCGGGCCGTACGCCCTGCGTGTGTGTTGGGAAATGAGGGGCCACAAAGTGGCCAGGCACTGGGGCCGGTGGTCTCATGGCTAGAGGGGCAGGTGGGCCTGGCATCACTCCACTAGATGGCGCCAGCGGTCCGACCCCATAAACAGACCCTGGGGCGGGACGAGACATTGGTACATGCTGTGGAGATGTCCTCGGGGGCGGCAGAGGTGGACCGCCATACACCGGCTGGTGTGGGGCGAGGGCCGGACCTCGACCAGTGGCAACCCCTGGTGGGTAGACCTGTGAATTAGGCAAAGGGGACGCCGCAGAGCTGCGGGGAGCTAGCACAGGGAAAGGACCTTGTCCAGAGACGGCGGACATCCTGGCCGGCTGGTACGGCCGAGGAGGGGGTCCGGTGACCGGGAACTGGCCAGGGTCAAAGGGTGGCCTGAGCGGGAGGACTCCCCCAAAGGCCTCACCCGCGGGACCCCTGATCCCCGCGGCGGGCAAAGGTGGCTCGCTACGTAGCGCGGCCAGAGCATCAGCGGGGAGCTGTGCCAGGTGAGCAGCCAGGACTTCTGGAGGGAGGCTACGCAGCTCCTCGGGCAGGTCGGCCAGCAAAATGGAGGCCAGGCCCAGCGGCTCACAGGCCAGCTCTGCCTCTGAAGCCTTCTTTTGGAGGACAGGTTTTGAGGTGGTGGGCCGGGAGGGAGTCTTCTTCTTCATCTCCCTGTTGGAAGAAGCACAGACAGAAACAGTGAGGCTGAGCACGGAGGTTTGGCAGGGAAGGTTGCTGCGAGAGTGGGAGTCGACCACACTCACTCGGCTTGACAGACTGTGCAGGCAGTCTGGGTGGGACTAGGACAACTCGGTGCAGCCAACTCACTGCAGGATAACTCGTCACGGGAAGATTCAATATTGTATCGATTGTTTCATTTGGTTACTTTTATTACCAGTGACCAAGTTTTTGTCGAAACTATTGTAACTTGTGTTTCGTGACCGACTTTATTCATTTTACTATTATTGGCCACAGCTCCGTTGAATTTAATATAGTTTTTGTATTTCTTGAGTTGTCCCATGGCGACTTGTCCATGGTGACTGATCCCATTTGGTCACTGGATATAGCAACGTTAGTTCACGCAGGAGAGAATTTGAGTTTCCAGAGAAAGGCGGCGTACAAGTTGAACAAATAAATAAATAAATAAATTTGAATAAATCACAGAACCCACATCAAATTCCGGAACCAGAATGCTTTAAGAGGGGTGAACTTCAACCCCCAGAATCTCCCAGCCAGAATGCTTTAAGAGGGGACAACTTACACACCCAGAATTCCACAGTTGGCCTGCTTTAAGATGCATGGACTTCAACTCCCAGAATTCCCTAGCCAGCATATTTTAAGAGGGGTGGAATTCACCTTCCAGAATCCTCCAGTCAGCATGCTTCAAGAAGGGAGGACTTCAACACCCAGAATCCCCCAGCCAGAAACACTGTTTGAAAAGCAATCCATCCCCGTCACGCTTCCATAAGGAATTGCTTACTTCTCTGTGATCTGCCGGCGGGCGGTTTCGGCTGTTTTGCAGGCGGTCTGCGCTTTTTCCAGGAGTTTTGCCACTTTGCCCTCCAAGTCGGCGTAAAATTCTTTCCCTTCTTGTGACTTCTTCATCAAGTCTTCGTAGGCTTCGTACGAAGCCACCAAGGTCTGGAGGGTCGTGTTCCACCTGCACAGGATGAAGGAACGGAGGAGTGAAAAAAAGAGGGGCGAGCAGACCAAAAGAGGGACGAGGAGAACAAAAAAGGGACAAGGAGAGCAAAAGAGGAGCGAGAGGATCAAAAAGATTTTCCCTCCAGCAGATGAAAACACAATGCCCTTTTAACTTCAGAAGGCTGCTAAGTAAACTGTTTTAAGTTGAAAATTATATCTGCAAGAAAACCCCACACTTCTCCTCTCTGTACACCCCCTGCCCTCTAACACTGATTATGTAACTTAGTTGAGTCATGAAATGTCTTCAAGAAAACCAAGCTCAGATCACACCTAGGAGCCTACAGTCCCTTTCTTCTTCCTCCTCCACTCCACCCACCTCCCTCTCTTCTCACACTGATTTTGTTCCCTACTTGGGTCGTGAGACATCTGCAAGAAAACTACAAAGCTCAGAAAGCACCAAGGATGCCACAGTCCTCCTCCTCCTCTCTGCACACCCACTCTCTTCTAGCCCTGATAATATTACCTAGTTGGGTGATGAGAAAACAACCAAGCTCAGAGAGAACCAAGAATCCCACACAGAGACGTTCATGCAGGACAGATCTTAAGTGGACATGTCGACATGCTCCCAGAAAACAGTTGAGGGGTTCTTCCTAACTACTCATGCTCACTGCCCTCAATGTCTCATCCTATCCGATACAGTCAAACTCACTTGTGCTCCACCTCCGCCAGGATCTTCCGGACGGCGGCATACTTAACATTGGCCTCCGTCAGAGCTTTGAGGATGTTCTCCTGGGCAGCCAGGTTCTGCTCCAAGTAGACTTTGATCTGGTCGTACTTTTTCAGCTGCTCCGCAAAGAGTTTCTGGAACAAGAGGGAGGCAAGCTGACTGGGGGATTCTGGGAGTTGGAGTCCACCCATCTTAAAAGTGACCAATTTGAGGAACCCTTCCTCATCCCTCTCTCTGACCCTCCACCGCACGAGGACCTTCCTGTCCTAAGCCACGGTGACATCCCAACTTCTCACCTTCATCTCAGACTGATCGGTGGTCACCAGAGAGGTGGTGAGGTCGTCCTTCTGGATCATCTCGCGAAGCTGGTGCTCCAGGGACACCCGCTGGTCTCTCATTTCTTGCACCTTGGCCAGTAAACGCTTGACATTCTGGATGGCTTGCTGGTCATCTGCAGGTGAGACCAGCACCTGTGTGTGTGTGTGTTTGGGGTGGGGGGGTGGGGGGGAAAGAGGGTGTCAACTCTCTCTCTCAATCATCCATCCATTTCTACATCTATCTATCTGTCTGTCTGTCTATCATCTATCTATCTATCATCTATGTATCTATTTCTGTCTGTCTATCTATGTCTATTTCTATCTATCTATGTCTATATCTATTTGTCTGTCTATCTATCTGTCTGTCTGTCTATTTATCTATCTGCCGATCTATCTATCTATCTATCTATCTATCTATCTATCTATCTATCTATCTATCTATCTATCTATCTATCTCCATTCATCCATCCATCCATCCATATTTTTATTTCTATTCTTTCTTTCTTTTCTTTCTTTCTCTCTCTCTCTCTCTCTCTCTCTTTCTTGTCATCTGCAGGTGAGTCAGTTGTGTGTGTATGTATGTGGGTAGTGGGGGTGGGGGTGGGGTAAAAGCAGTGTCAACATCTCCTTCCAAAAATTGCACCCCACCCATTTTTCTCCTCAAAAAAAAAAAAAAAGAACCAGGGGGAAAAACCCCCGAGTTGGAAAGACCAAACGGGACACCGTCGGCTTCCACACGTTCCAAAAATGAAGCCAAAAAATAAAATTTCATTTTTGGGAAACTGAGGACAGTTGCTCCTCGATATACGACTGTTCACTTAGCGACGGTCCCAAGGGACAACGGCAGAGATAATTTTTCAATTATGATGAAGGTTGTGTGGTCTTATCTATCCCTTAATCCTTAACCCTAACTCTAATCCTAACCCTTAATCCTTAACCATAATCCCTCATCCTTAACCTCTAACCCTTACTCTTAATACCAATCCTAACAATCCTTAACCTAACCCTAATCCCTAACCCTAATCCTCACCATCAACCCTATCCTAAACCTTAATCCTTAACGCTAACCCCTACTCCAGAATCCAATCCTAACTCTGAACCTTAATCCCCATCCCTAATCTTCAACTCTAATCCTAACCCTTAATCCTAATCCCTCATCCTAACCCTCAACTCTAATTCTCTCTTAATCCTTAACTCTAATCCCTCACCCTAACCTCTAACCCACACACTTAACCCTAATCCCAACCCTTAATACTTAACCCTAAATCCAATCCCAACCCTTAATCCTAATGCTTCACCCACATCTTTAATTGTAATCAACTCTAATCTTAATCCTAACCCTTAATCCTTAACCCTAATCCTAACAATCCTTACTCCTTAACCCTCACCCTAACCCCTAATCCTAACCTTAATACTTTACCCTTAACCTCTAACACTCACCCTTAATTCTAATCCTAATCCTTAATCCTTAATCCTTAACCCTCACCCTCAATCCTTACCCTTAACCCTCCAGGGTACCCTTACCAAATTTTACCCACCGTGCCCTTTGGGGTCCAGCTCAGAGGCAGAACCGCTCAAGAGGGGGGGGAAAAAACAGGCAGAATCGCAATGGGGAAAGGAGAGGCGAGCCTTACCCTCAGAGAGGCTGGGGGCAGGCAGGGCGGCCTTGACCCCCTCCAAGGGTCCGCTGAGGAGCCGGAGGTTGGTGATGTGGAGGTTCATGGCTTTGTGGAGCTCGGTGTTGGTGAAGCTGGCTTTCTGGTGGACCTCCAGGTATTTGGCCCACTCCTTGGCCACTTCGGCCACCCCGCTGACGGAGGGGACCGGGGAGTCCAGGGGTGGTGGAGGGGCCTTGCCCAGAGTCTCCCGAAGCTTCTGCTCCTCGGCCTCGTCTTCCTCCAGCAGGTCCTTGATGTCCTTCAGGGAGGCTTCCACATCGGTGAAGACACCGGAGAGGACTACGGGAGGGAGTGGGAGGGGAGAGAGGGAAGAAGAGAGGAAGAAAGGACAGGAGAGGAGAGATGGTAGAAAAGGAAGGGAGGAGGAGAGGGGAGGGAGGGAGGAAGAAAAGGAAAGGAACAGAATGAATGAAAGGAAAAGGAGAAAGCAGGAATGAGAGAAAGGAGAAAGAGAGGAGAAGCCAAGAATGAAAGGAAATGGAAAAAGAAAAAGAAAAAGAAAAAGAAAAAGGGAAAGAAAGAAAGAAAGAAAGAAAGAAAGAAAGAAAGAAAGAAAGAAAGAAAGAAAGAAAGGAAGGAAGGAAGGAAGGAAGGAAGGAAGGATTAATGGAAGGTGCCAAATGTCCAATCTGCTAGTCCTCAGTTTTCTCGGAGCTTATTTGTTTTCCTCGCCCGCACCGGCCCTGTGTCGGTCCTAGGAGAGCCCCCTAGGCCAGAGAAGACCCCAAATCCAACAACTGAGCACCCCCGTTTGGGGAAGAGGAGGTGGGAAGACAAACCGAAATCATCCTTCTCACCCTATGGCGGGAATCGTCCTTTGGGACCCCTTACCTTGCATGGATTGGACGAGGTTTTTCACGGTCTCTGGGCGTACGCTGAGCGCTGCACACTTCTCCATCAAGACAGGCGGGATGTGGTCGTAAACGTCCAAATTGTCCACCGTCTCAGGGTCCAGCTGCAGAGAGTCCATGAACTGCCTGCCATGGGACAAAACTCAGTTTAGGACGTTTCGGGCGGCCCTTCCTCGACTTACGACCGCCGTTCCATCACTAAGCGAGACGTTGGTGAAAAGTAACTTCGCCTTCCGACGACAACCTCTCTCTCTCTTCCTCTGTGCTAAGCGACCCCCTGTGCTCGTGAAATGTCAGTCATGACGGTTGTTAAACGAATTGGGCTCTCCCTTCCTCCCCCCCCCCTCCCAAAATGACTTGGCTTGTAACTGGGCGCCGTTCACCAAGCATCAGGAGTTTGAATCCCGGGAAGGTGGGGACATAAGGGCAAAAAACAGTCCTCCCCACCCCCCCGGACCATTGTAACTTCGAACCGTCACTAAGTGAACCACTGTAAGAAGAGGACTCTCTGTGCGCACCCTCCCGTTGGAAGTCGCTCAACTGTTTTCAGACTTTACCCAATTCGTTGGATTTGCCCAACACAGACAGTACTCAACTTGGCCGTCATGCCCCCAAATTTCCAAGACAATTCTCAAGTGAATTCTGTCCCATTTTACGATGTTTCTTGCCACGGTTATTAAATGAACTGCTCACAGTTAAATCAGCAGAGGGAGGTCCCTGACTTACAACAGTTTTCATTTAGTGACCATTCAACGTGACAACAGCACAGGAAAAAAAGCAACGTATGACTGTTTTCACACTTATGACCATCGGACCATCAAAATTTAGATGCTTAGACCCGATTCGTATTTACGATGGTCGCAGTGTCCTGAGGTCACACGGGGAAGTCCATGGGGAAGCCGGATTCACTTAACAACTGGGCGACTCACGTATCAACTGCAGTGATCCGCTTAACAATGGTAGCCAGAAAGGATGTAACATGGAGCAAAACTCCCTTTTGCCAATGTCTCACTCAGCCCCAGAAATGTTGGCCTCCAGGGAGGTCATAACATTTGAGGACCACCTGCATCGAGGTCATTAGTTGAATGAGAGTCTTCCCTCGTCAGAAAGTCACCAAAAGGGAATGGTGTGAGCCTGGGACGCTGCAACCGTCATAAATATGAGTCGGTTGCCAAATGTGTGAATTCGGATGACGCTAAGTGTGGAAAATGGAACTTTTTTCATTGCCATCAGGATTTCTAATGGTCACTAAGTAAACAAAGGACTCGCCAGACAAGAACCCCTCTTCTTCCTTTCCCCCTCTTCATCATGGGCTTTGTGATCCCTCATCCCACCCCAACCCGGGATGGAAACATACATACTCGAGAATCTCGTTCTTGGCGTCGATCTTGGCCATGACGTCCCTCAACAGCTTGGCTTTCTCCTCGCTGAGGACCAGAAACCGAGTGAAGACAGAGAAGATGAATTAGACAGGAGAAGGAAGAGGAGGAGGAAGAAAAATAATTAGAAATAGAAGAATATAATGAAGAATTTTAAAAAATTAATGAAAAAGAATTAGAATTGGAAAGAAGAATTAGAAGAATTTAATGGAGGAGGAAGAAAAAGAATTAGAATAATACAATGAAGAAGAATTAGAATGAAGAAGAAGAAGAAGAATTTAATGGAGGAGGAGGAAGAAAAAGAAGAATTAGAAAGAATTAGCAGAATTTAATGAAGTAAAACATTAATGAAGAATTAAAATTAGAAGAATGAGAATGGGGAGGGGGAAGAGGAAGGGGAAGAAGAAGAGAAAGAAAGAAAGAAGGAAAGAAAGAAAGGAAGGAAGGAAAGAAGGAAGGAAGGAAGGAAAGAAGGAAGGAAGGAAGAAAGAGAAAGAAAGAAAGAAAGAAAGAAAGAAAGAAAGAAAGAAAGAAAGAAAGAAAGAAAGAAAGAAAGAAAGAAAGAAAGAAAAGACCTGAGATTGGGGTGGACAATCTCTCCAGATGGAGAAGACAATTTAGTTTCTCCATCATCATCAAGAACGGGCGTCCTTGAGACCTTCCATTGGCAAAATCAGAACCCGGAGCTGAGCCACAAGGCTTCTCAAGGGTGGACCTCACCACCAGCTGGTCCATCTGTCCTCTTGAGAAGCATCTGGAAGCTGGTGAAGGCCGCTGAACAGCGGGCACTTCTAGAGACCTCTCAGGTGGCACATTCAATGCTGTCGGGTCCTTGGTGGTTTCTGAGCTGGATGGGAACTAGGGAACGTCATCAGTCGAAAAAGGTGGTGGGATTGCTTCCGGTTTGGCTTCCGTCGCTGTCAGACGGTCTCTTGGGACCGCCAGCCCCGTCGCTCGTAAAGAGCCGCCTTCACAGCTGAAAGGCGGCTCGAAAAACTCCATTTCCATAAGGAAATGTGAGATAGAGCAGGCGAGGGCAGGTAGAGCCCTCTGCGAAGTCCCCGGAGTTTTTGTTTTACTCTTGGGGACAAAGCAGGATGAGGCTCCCTATTTTCTTCGCCGCTGCTCCAGGCTTCGGGAGAACTCTGCTTTTTGCAGAGCCAGGTGACGGGACCAAGCCTTTCAATGAAAATTAGCAGATTGTTTAATCAAAGAGGATGAGATCTGGACTTGGGACCCTAAATCGCAAGTATTTTTATAAGCGATCTTAAAAGTGAAGGAAAAAAAAAGTTTAAAATGGCGACCGCTGAGGCTTGAGAAGAAGAAAGCTGAAAGCGAAAGTCCTTCCGTCTGAATAGTTTAACAAGCTACAAAGTAGCAGAATAAATAGCGCTGGCTAGAATTGAGAAGAAAAATTTCTATTTTATGTTTCTTTCCTCTTGGAGATTTGATATTGACTTTGTTTGGAGAGAAGTCTTCTTTCTTTAAAAAGAGTTTGTCTATGTGGCAGGATGGCGTCAAAACTAACAAAGCCAGACAAACAAGCAACGGGGGGGGGGGTCCCCCATTTACAAACTATGTGAACAAGTTTCGAACTTGCAGACTCAGAAGAATGGCTTTAATTTAAAAGAATTTGTTCTGGAGGAAATGGCAAGACATGACGAGATTGTGAACCAGAATCTTGAAAAATTTAGGCAGGAAATTAAAGAATTAATACAACTAAAGTATGATAATTTGCAACGAAAGGTTGTAACAGTGGCCAATGCTTTTTCAGAAATAGTTGTAAAGATGGATAAAGATATCAAGTTATTAGAGTCTAAAATGGAGGAAGTTGATGATAAGATTTATAATTTGGACAATAAAATACAAAGAATTGAAAATGATTTGATAAATATTCAAGATAATAGCTCAGAAGTAAAGTCTAAAAAGGAAGCTGATCACAAGACTTACAATGCAGATAATATAAAACAAGGGATTGAAAAAGAATTTACAATGATGCAATACAGGCTCACGGAATTTGCGGTTAGAATGAGAGGGTTACAGAAAATAATAGAGATGATTTAAGAAAAATATCTGCTGAAGTTCTGGCTGGGATTTTAAAGATTCATCCAGAGGAGGTATCTTGTAAGATCGACAAGGCCTATAGAGTAAATTCTTGGATTGCAAAGCAAAGGCAATTGCCTAGAGATGTGGTGATTTACTTTACAGATAAAGGAATAAGAAATGATATTGTGCAAAAATCCTTTAATTCTACTCTACAACTGAATGGAAGAAAGATCTGGATATATAAAGAGTTGCCGCCCAAGATGTTAAAAGACAGAAAGAAATTTGGATTTTTGGTGACTGAGCTAAAGAAACAAAACATCTCATTCAGGTGGGATGCTCCAGTTGGTATAATATTGAGATATCAAGGAGAAAGATATCAACTAAATACTGTTGAAAAAGCGGAAGAATTTTACTATAAGGTTCTCAAAATGGGTTCAACATCTCCATGTATAATACATGAGTGGAATAAAGAAAAGCAAAATCAACAAGAGATAGAAATTCAGGATAAGCAGAAGGAGGTGGAAGTAATGGAAAAACAACAAGTCACAGAGGTCTTTGTAGATGAGCCGCTTCTGGATTCTCCTTCAGAGGTCTCAGCTGGACTATTTATAAATACAAGAGAGGCGGCTCCGGATGTGATGACTTATCAAGCTACAGACCAGCATGGAAATCAATCAGTTGATATACAACTCATAGAAAGGAAACCAGAATGGAGATTTAAGCCACAAAAGCAAAATCAACAAGATCAAGTTATAGATCAGCATGGAAACCAAACAGTTGATATACAACTTATAGAAAGCAAACCAGGATGGAGATCTAAGCCACAAAAAGTCAAGAAAAGAAGAAGCAGGTCCTACAAAAATAAAAAACTTTTAGACTAAACAACAGTGTAATGCCAGTTATCTAAGAGATGATTGAATACATGAAAATATAGCTGAGGCAAAGTATTGGTTTATATTATCTTGAGGAGAGTGACAGACCTCTGTAGTGCTGTACTTTGGGGATGTGGAAAATGGCCTTAAACTGAGTGGATTGGAACTTTCTATTTTGGACTTCCGGCGGTGACGTAGAGTCGTGGCGGCACAGAAGAGAAGCGCTCTCTCTCTGTTGCCGATTTTCTGAGCTTTTGGTGCCTGTTTTTGGCGGAGACAGGTCCCGAAGAGACCAGGAATAGAGAGGGGAAGCTTTGGGGGAGGCGAGGACAGGTGCGATCTCCCGCCGTACTGTGAAGATCCCTCAATCCAGGCTTGGGAAGAAGTCGGCTGGCGCGGTGAGCACAGTCGGCCCGGAGACCCGAACGAGCTGATTGAGACCATCGGGAGCAAAGGAGGGAGTACAGTGCAGAATTGCTGAGGTCGAGCAGAAAGCGAAATTAATTTGGATTACCAACTTTGGCGCAAAACCGAGGAGAAAGTTTCTTTTCTTTCCGGAGGGGTAGCGTGAGGAAGGAAGATCTCAGAGCGCAAATGGGCGGCAACTGAAAAGGCGAGCAAAAAGGAAGGGGCAAAATACAGAGCAGCGAAGAAAGTCTAAAAAACTTTAAAACAGGCAAGACGAAGGTGAGGAGAAATAGACTTAAACAGTGGAGATTAAAGGAAGAATGGACTTTTTTTATACCCCCGTTTCTAGCTGCTCAAACGGAAGGAGTGAGAAAGTTTTGGCAAAGTAAGGATCACAGAGAGTGACTGTGCAGAATAGAGACCGCCATATTGTAATTAGAAAAGACTTCAACAGTAGTAAAAGAACTAGTTTTTCTTTTCTTTCTCTTCATTGAAAATATACTGAGGCCAATAAGAACATTGAAAAAACACTGCTCCAACTTATCTTTTTTTTTTACTTAGGTATAGATGAATTAATATTGTTATTTATTGGAATCAATTAAGAAATATAGTGTGTATTTAACCAATTTAGAAAATATTTATAATACATAGAGATTTAAAAGTATTATTATCAGAATACTATATTATTATTAATTATTATATATTAACCAGTATATATTATTAGAATATTTTCTTTTTGTGGATTTTACTGAATAATTAATTACCAGATATTAAGATATTAAGAATTGATCAATTGTATAGTCTTTAATTATATAAGATATATATTTATATATATATTTATATTTGTAGTTATATTTATATCTATATTTATACTTAGATCTATATTTATATTCTTACCACATTCTTAACGGAATTTTATATAGAGAGAATTAATTATTTAAAAGAATTTATTTAAAGAAGGATTATTGGATTGATCTTTTATAAGGAGGAAAAAAAAAGAAAGGAAAAGAAAAGAAAGGAATTATAGAAATTTGGATGGTGATTTGGGAGAAAGTTGATAAAATATTGGGAGAACAATACAAGATCTTGAAAGAAATGACCAGCACTACCACAACCACGTTGAAGACAGCCAAGAAACCAATGCCATTCTTAACAGGAACAGCGGCCTCCCCAGTGACACAGAAAACTTTGGAGGGAATGTTCGCATCAGACAAGCAACCCAGTACACTTAATATGCCAACAATGCAGGACACGCTCATAACAATTCAGGAAACTATGGCCAAAATGCAAGAATGTATGACTAGAAATCATGAGCAATCTAGAAAAGACATGGATGAGGTAAAGAGAGAAGTCAAGAACGATATTCAAAAGACTGATGGAAAAATGGACTTAATACAAGAAATCATTCAAAAAAATGACCAAAGGATAAAAGACATAGAACAAAAAAACGAATTGACGGAAGAAAAATTAGAAGCATTGGATACAAAAATGACAGGATTAAATAAGGAACTTGAGAACATCGTGGCCCAATTAGAAATGGAGAAGGCGGCATTTTATCTGCGTTTCCAGAACGTAGCGGAAGACTGGGAGGAAGATCTGACGATGGTAATGGCTGAGATGATAGCAGAGGCACTCCAGAGAGAAAAAGAAGAAATACTTAATGAATTAGATGAAGTCTACCAAGTCCACACTAATTATGCCTGACAAAACAAACTCCCTCGGGAGGTACATATAAGATTTGTAAGAAGGAAGGTGAGGGATATCGTATATAAGATAACAAAGGACGAACCAATGTATTACAGAAATAAAGAAATAATCACCTTAAAGCAAATACCCAAAAGAATAAGAGATTTGCGAAAAGACTATTGGTTTCTGGCCACGTTACTAAACAGAAGATTATATACCTTTCAAATGGATAACTCCGGAAGGAATGTTAGTAACGTGGCAGGGAAAGAAAATCAAGGTGGATTCGCACAGCAAAGCAAAGGAACTATACGACCAAATGATGGGCGCTGAAGTAACAAATGGTAATAAAGAAGAAGAAGGACGGAACATCAAAGGAAAACAGAAGAGAGATCGGGAAAGAACCCCGCAACAAGGAGGGAAAGTAGACGAAGAAGAGACCCAGGAAGAAGAAGGAGTGCAAACAAGAGGCAAAAAAAAGGAACAGCAAGAAATAAAGAAGAAACAACAGGAAAGTCAGTAAGAAATGGAACGGACTTTAAAAATTTTATCTGTAAATGTTAATGGACTCAACTCACCATCCAAACGACACCAAATTAACAAAAAAAATTTGAAACAAAAATCAGATATTGTGTGCCTCCAGGAGGTACATATAAGAAAACAGGACATGAAATATATACAATATAAAAAATTAGGTAAAGAATATGCTTCATTGGCAGAAGAAAAAAAAAGAGGAGTGGTGGTATATATCAAGGAAGGAATAGACAGTAATATAAGGTATGTGGATACAGAGGGTAGGATAGTCACGATAGAGCTAAAACTTGAGTTCAAAAAGATATTATTGGTAGTAATATATGCGCCAAATAGTCAACAATGAGAATTTTACAAAAAAGTGCATGAGAAAATTATAGATCAAAAAAAGGAAAATATGTGTCTGATTGGGGATTTCAATGCTATTTTAGATGTAAGAAAAGATTATGAATGTGGTCAGCAAAATAAAAACAAAAAAAATGTATTACCTAGAACCTTTATGGATATGGTGGAAGAGTTAAATATGGTAGATAGCTGGAGATGTCTTAACCCCGAAACAAGAAATTTTACATATTATTCGAATCCGCATAAGTCTTGGTCTAGGTTGGATATGGTCTGGGTAACCAAGATGTTAATGATGGAGATAGAAGAAGTAGATATTTTACCAAATAATTGGGCGGACCACAACCCGATAATGATGAAGTGGCAAGGACAGCAGAGAAAGAAGAATAGATGGACTATGAATACACAGATATTGCAAGAAAAAGAATATAAGAAATACATAGAAAAGGAGCTAGAATGGTTCTATAAGGAAAATACAAAGCAACACACTTCCCTACAAAACTTATGGGATACAACCAACGCATATGTAAGGGGCCTCACAATATCATATAATGTAAAACGGAGAAAAGAGAGAGAGAAAGAATATAACAAATTACTAAAAGAAATTCAAAATTGGGAACGTAAATTGCAAAGAAACCCAGGGGACGAAAAAATAAGGTTAAATTGGCTAACAGCAAAACATAACTTAAACATATTAGAGCAAGGGAAATATGCAACAACATTGAAATATATAAGGCAAAATTATTTTGAAAACGCAAACAAACCAGGGAGATGGCTGGCGTATAGGCTGAGGAAGGAAAGAGAAAAAAGAATAATTCAGAAGTTACAAGACGATGAGGGTAAGATTCAATGGGCCCTAGAGGGAAAAAAGGACATAATAGTTCAATATTATCAAAAATTGTATGAAAAGGATATAGTAACAGAGGAGGAAATTGAATACTACTTAAAAGGGGAGGGATTGCAAATACTAACAGACGAAGAAAAAGAATTATTAGATAAGGAGATCACGATGGGGGAGCTAAAAGAGGCGTTGAAGAGGCAAAAAAATAATAAAACTCCGGGGACAGACAGTTTACCAATAGAGTTCTATAAGACATTTGGAGAATCATTAAACGAAATACTATTAGAAATATATAATGAAGCTTTAATGGAGGCAAAGCTACCTAACACATGGAAAGAAGCATATATTTCCTTAATACCCAAAGAGGGGACAGATACCACATTAATAAAAAATTATAGGCCGATTTCTTTGTTGAATACCAATTATAAAGTTTTCATGAGTATAATTGCCAATAGGATGAAAATATTACTACAAAACAAAATACACCAGGATCAAAATAGTTTTCTGCCCACAAGGCAGATAAAAAATAATTTAAGAATGGCAATGGATGTTTTAGAATATTATGAGGTGCATCCAGAGAGACAGGTAGCGCTGATCTTTCTGGATGCACAAAAAGCGTTTGACCAAGTAAACTGGCAATTTATGAAGCAACAAATCAAAAGTATGAATTTTGGAGAAAGATTTACTAAAATGATAACATCGATATATCAGAATCAAAAAGCATGTGTCTTGGTGAATGGAGACCCAACAAAATTCTTTGGAATAAATAAAGGAGTAAGGCAAGGATGTCCGCTTTCCCCCCTACTATTTATCTTAACTTTGGAAAATTTGTTAATCAGAATTAGAGCAAATAAAGAAATTCAAGGATTAAAGATCAAGAGAGAGGATTACAAGGTCCAAGCATTTGCAGATGACCTTGTCTTCTTTATAGAAAACCCAATAGAAACAACCCCAAAATTAATAGAAGAGATTGAAAAATTCGGAAAGGTAGCAGGTTTAAAAATCAATAAAGAAAAGACAAAAATGATAACAAAAAACATGACAACAAAACAAGTAGAGAAATTAGTAAAAGAATCAGGTCTGCAGATAGTTAAAAAAGTTAAATACTTAGGGATAAATCTGACGGCTAGAACCGCAACAATAAAAGAAGACAATTATGACCCTTTAGTCCAGAAAATAAAGGAAGATTTAGAAAAATGGGGGAAATTAAAATTGTCTTTACTGGGGAAAATAGCAGCCATAAAATCAAACATACTTCCAAGACTCCTTTATTTATTCCAAACAATTCCAATAAAATTAGATAAGAAATTTTTTGATAATTTGGACAAAATAACTAAAAAATTTGTGTGGGAAGGGAAGAAACCAAGAATAAAATTGAATATATTACAAGACGACAAAAGTAGAGGTGGATTTGGACTCCCGGCATGGGATAAATATTATAAGGCTGCCATCTTATTATGGATTAAAGATTGGATAACCTTAGATAATCAAAGATTGCTAAATTTAGAAGGGCATGATTTAATGAAGGGATGGCACACCTTTATATGGAGCTCAGGAAATAAAACATATAAACATTTTAATAACCATACTATTAGGAAATCTTTAATTAACACATGGCTACAAATTAAACACAATCACTATATGAAAATTCCCGGTTGGCTATCGACCATAGAAGCAATAACTCACCCCAACATATTATCAAAACAAAAGGTTTTAAGATATAGAGAAATAGTAGATGTTCAGGGGAAACTGAAAACTAGAGAAGAGCTCAAAGAACAAGGAATAGTAATAGACTGGTGGCCCTACTCGCAAATAAAGGTAAGATACAGAAAAGACCAAGAGGAAGAAGGAATAGATTTAAAACAAAATCGATTGGATAAATTATTAGAATCTAAAGAAGGGAAATTAATTTCAAAAATTTATAAATATTTACTCGAATACGATTTGGCAGAAGAGTTGGTCAAAGGGCAGATGATAGCCTGGGTGAGGAATATAGGGCACAATATACAATTGGAAGATTGGGAAAGAGTATGGGAAGATAATTATAGCATGACAAAATCGGTAGCCTACAAAGAAAATCACTATAAAATGTGGTACTGATGGTATCTGCCACCCGCAAGGTTAGCAAAAATGTATCCGAATGTGAATCCGGCTTGTTGGAAATGTAAAAAAGCGCAGGGAACTTTTTACCATGCTTGGTGGCTTTGCCCAGAAATTAAAAAATACTGGAACAAAATAAAAACATGGATATTAGAAATAACAAATCACAAAATTGAATTAACACCCGAAGTCTTTTTACTCGGTATGATTAATAAGAATATTAGAAAGGACATAAAATACTTAATACTCCACATTATAACGGCGGCTAGATTAGCGTTGGCACAACTCTGGAAAATAGACCGTTTGCCAACTGATCAGGAAGTAATACAGAAAACCTATGTATGTGCAGAGATGGATAAATTAACCCTAGAATTACAAGATAAGGAAGACTCAAAATACTTTAAAATATGGAATAGCTGGTACCAGTGGATAAGTCAGAGAGAGGGAATGGTTAGAGATGAAAGTTAGGAGAAATCAATGTAAATAAACAACTGCACTGTCAGAGAGATATAGAAGGAAATAAGTCACTGTGCGTATATATATATATGTATATATAACATTAGAAAGTAGTTAATAGATGAAGTTGAGCACTATATATGTACTGTATATGTATATGTAATTTGTGTGTTTGATTAAGAGAAACTTGTCAGTTTTTCTTATAATTGTTTTAAATGTTTTTTTTTTAAAATATGAATAAAGTTTGTTTATAAAAAAAAAAGGAACTTTCTATTTTGGATTCTTTGATAAATGTATTACGTTTATGCTGAGCTACAAGGCAAGAGAGCTATGGGACTGGGGCATGCAGAAGATCTGGTTGTTACCCTATACCCACTTCATCTTGAAGTGACGTCCCGGTGCCTGGAGGCCGTACGGATCTGGATGGGGAGGAACATGCTCAGGCTCAACCCATCCAAGACCGAGTGGCTGTGGTTTCCGACGTCCCGATATAGTCAGTTGGCGCCATCACTGACTATTGGGGGTGAATCATTGGCCCCCACGGAAAGGGCTCGCAACTTGGGCGTCCTCCTGGATTCACGGCTGTCTTTAGAAGAGCGTATGACGGCCGTGACCGGGAGGATTTTTCATCAGGTTCGCCTGATCCGCCAGTTGCGTCCCTTTCTAGATCGGGACTCCCTACACACAGTCACTCATGCCCTCGTCACCTCTCGTCTGGACTATTGTAACGCTCTCTACATGGGGCTCCCCTTGAGGTGCACTCGGAGGCTCCAACTGTCGCAGAGTGCGGCCGCGCGGGTGGTTATGGGAGCAACATGGAGCTCCCATGTAACACCTCTCCTGCGCGAGCTGCACTGGCTTCCGGTGGTCTTCCGAGTGCGCTTCAAGGTTTTGGTTACTACCTTTAAAGCGCTCCATGGCTTAGGACCTGGTTATCTACGGGACCGCCTGCTACCACCAATAGCCTCCCACCGGCCAGTACGCTCCCATAGAGAGGGGCTCCTCCGGGTGCCATCGGCCAAACAAAGGGAGAGCCTTCTCTGTGGGGGCACCTACGATCTGGAACGAGCTCCCCCCGGAGATACGGAGGATCCCAGATCTTCGCACCTTCCGTCGCGCGCTTAAAACGTTTTTATTTCATCAAGCTGGCCTGGCCTAAATCATCTCCTCTTTTAAATTTAAATTTTAAACATAAATTTTTAATCTGTTTAATTATGGGGTATTTTAAAATTCAGCCTAAATTATTTAATCTGTTTTAATTTATTTTAGATTTTGTATTTCCTGTGTTTTATCTTCTGGCTGTTCACCGCCCTGAGTCCTTCGGGAGAAGGGCGGTATAGAAATTTAATAAAATAAATAAATAAAATAAAAATATTACGGTGATTGGAATTAATAATTTAGATGAAAGACATTACAATAGACACTATATGGAATACAAATATGAAGTCATTCGGGTGGTATTTTTATATATGAAGATATCTACTATTGATGGGGGCAGATGGTAATTGAAGATACCGAACATACTGTTGGAATTAGGATGTGATGTTACCCTAACATGGGTGATGGAATTAACAATCCAGCTGAAAGACATTACAGAAGATATCATATGGATTACAAGCTTAAAGTCATTTGAGGATTTTATTTATATAAGGGAATACTTCTTAGTGGTGTGGGCAGAAGAATAAAGATATTAAAAATATTATGTATGGTAGTCCTGTAGGAAAGTGGGTGGAGACAGGTTAGCTTATTGATTGTTTAGTTTAAGAAAAGGGATATTATGTTTAGATATGAATACATGTAAAAGATTTGAGTTAAGAGATATATGTATGGGGGTGGAGGAAATGGGCAGACTATGAGTTGAATAAATGTCAAATTAGGATTTATTATATAGTTTTATAGCTGAAGGTTGCTTTGAAATGTTATATTAATATATGTAAAAGATTTGAATTAAGAGATATATGTAAGGGGGAGGAGGAAAAGGGTAGATTATGAGTAGAAATTGCTAAACTGGGGGATATAATAATATTATGCTAAATTAGGAGTTATTATATAATGTTACAGTTGAATGTTATTTTGAAATGTATAGTATAAGGGGGATATAATAATATTATTAGAAAGAAAGGGTCAGCGTATGGGGGGTGGAGCAAAGGGATGGTAAAGTATTATATAATCTGTTATGAATTTGGGTTTTATTTTGGAGAAGCCACGGGGGAGGGGAGGGGGAGGGGGGTTAGGGAGGAGGGGAAAAAAAAAGGGGGGGGAAATTTGTATTTGAAAAACTTTTTCAATTAAAAAAAAAAGAAAGAAAAAGAAAAAGGTGGTGGGATTCTTGTTTCTAGCACTGATGTTCCCTAGTTGGGTCATGAAACGTCTCCAAGAAAAGCCCCAAGCTCACAGATCACCAAGGACCCCACAGTCCTCCTCCTCCTCCCCTTTTCTCCTCCTCCTTCTCTTTTCCTCTTCCTTTCTCCTTCTTTTCTTCTCTTATCCTCCCTCCCTTTCTCCTCTTCCTCCTCCATCTCCCCCACCTCCCCCTCTTTCTACCCTTCCCCCTCTTCTTCTTCCTCCTCCCAAACTCCATTCCCTTCTAGCACTGATGATGTTCCCTAGCTGGGTCATGAGACTCGGGTTCAACCCCGAGCTACAAATACTCTCTTCCATCGGCACGTATAACGCCTCTCTTGCCTGAACTGCAACTGGCCTCCCGATTTGCTTCCATGTTTAATTCCAGCTTTTGGCGATCACCTCAACGCCCTTGGAGACCACCGGCCCCGATGGGAGTAAACTGTCCCCCCTTCCAAGCCTTGCCCCATAGAAAGGGGGTTCCGCTCTGGTCTGCTCCACCTCCCTACCTGTAGAGCGATGAGGCTTCGTGGGCAGCCATCGGCACCAGTTTGGCAAAAATATCCGGGCCAGTTACAGCTGGATCAGTGGGGTTGACTGGGAGGGCTTTCACCAACGACGCCCCTGGTGGGAAGGAACGGCAATGACAGGGATTACCCATAAGACCCCCACCCCAGAGACCCCCGTAAGAGTGGGGAGGGGTTAGCCTGCAAACCAGCCCTGAATTCCACCCTTTAAAGCAGTGTTTCTCAACCTTGGAAGCTTGAAGATGGGTGGACTTCAACTCCCAGAATCCCCCAGCCAGCAGCGCTGGCTGGGGGATTCTGGGAGTTGAAGTCCACCCATCTTCAAGCTTCCAAGGTTGAGAAACACTGCTTTAAAGCATCCTGGCTGGGGGATTCTGGGAGTTGGAGTCCATCCCTCTTAAAGCAATCCATTTTCCCCATTACCTTTAATAGACTGCAAAGTATCGAGTGCAGGGACGGCTTCGTGGTAGATAAAGTCGTTATCTTTTTTGGATGAATTATACCTAAGAAGAAAAAAGAGGTTACAAAACTCTTTCTTGCCACCATTGTTAAGTGAATCACTGCCATTGATAAATGAGCAAGCCGGTTATTAAGTGGCTTCAGAAGGTTGCACAAGGGGATCACCCTGACCCCCGGAACACTGCGACTGTCATAAATATGAGTCAGTTACCCAAGCATCTTAATTTCGATCGCGTAATCACGGGGATGTTGCAAGGGTTGTGAGAAAAACATGCAAAAGTCACTTATTTCAGGGCCGTTGTAACTTTGAACAGTCACTAAACGAAGCCGAGGGCTACCTGTACTTAGAAGAAAGGGGGGGAGGGGTTCCATGGGGGGAGAGGAAGTACAAAAATGGGGTGACTCCCCAGCAACCACTCACTTCCCTCCGATGACGTCCATGGTGAATCTCAGCGCCTCCTGCACAGTTTCAGGCTGGCCCTGCGAGAAACGGACGGTTGGAAATGTTTTAAATTCTGCATTTTATTATATATATATATTGTGTGTGTGTATAGGTGTAGGTATATATATATGTATATGTATATATATAAAAAATCTCTCTCTCATCCTATCTCCTGGAAATCTTAGCACAATTTTAGCAGTTGATCTCTACAATTGTAGGCATGTGTCTACACACACATACATATATACACACATGCACACACACACACACAGAGCAACACACAAATGTAGGCAAGAAAAATAGGTATATACCTATATATATATTTGTTTTTTCTTTTCTTTTCGTAGGCCTTTATGTGTTTTTCTCTTTAGCCAGGTTCTTCCTAAGTAAACCAAGATTTTTATGCAGCCCTTAAGTCTCCCAATGGGCAGCAGAGTGCTTGCTGGCTGCCAGAAAAAAAGCCTATAAACTAGTGGATGGGTCTTCTCCCGTGTAAGATTGAGAGCACTTTGGCAACGTTTCGGCAGAATCTCATCTGCCATCATCAGGCTTATTATGCAAGGGGTCTTGTGCAGCAACTGCCATTACTATTTCAAATCTGGTGCTGGTAGTCTGCTTATACATACATACATACACCCTATTTTTCTTGCCTCACTAGCTCAATTGAAAGATATTGATCACAGACCAATTGAGAGATATTCACAAATTAATAAATCCAAAGACATTTATCATAGGTAAGTGCAAAGATATTTATCTGTCTGCCAATGTTTTGTTACCCAGCTAGATAACATCTTCAGCACCGATGGTGTCACCTAGTTGGGTCCCGAAACTTCTGCAAGAAAACTACCAAGCTCAGAGAGCCCCAAAGACTCCACAATATTCCTCCTCCTCCTCTCTTATTCTTCTCTTCGCAAACCCCACACTCCTTCTAGCACTGATGACGTTCCCTAGTCGGGTCATGAAATGTCTGCAAGGAAACCACCCAGCTCAGCGATCATCAAAGGACCAGATTCTTCTCCTCCTCCACTCCACCTTTTCGTCTCCACAAACCCCATTGCCTTCTAGCCCTTATGATCTTTCCTCCTCCTCTTCTTCCTCCTGCCTTCTGTTCCCTAGTTGGCGTCTGCAAGAAAACTACCCAGCTCAGAGAGCACCAGGGACCCCACAATTTTTTTCCTCCTCCTCCTCTTCTTCCTCTCCACAAATCCCACTCTCTCTTCTAGCCTGCATGATCTTCTCCTTCCTTCTAGCAATGACGACCTTCCCTAGTTGGATAATGAAACGTCCGTAAGGAAACCACAAGATTCTTAGGGGAGCCTGAAGGACCCCACCCTTCCACGGAGCTCCATTTATTCTCTCATAATTATATTGACCATCCAGTCAAGTGAAGCAGCTCAATTTTAAAACCCCAAATTTTGATATTAAACCACAACCCCCACCCCCACTCCTGCAGAAAGTGGGGTCAAGGAGGCGAGGACGAGGAATGAAGTCTTACCTTGGCCAACCGGATGGCTTCGTTGAGTTTATCCAGGGCACTCTGGAAGTAGGTGACCTGCAAAGGGATCAGGGATTTGATCGGCTGCTTTTTCCAAACCAGGTTTGTTTTTTCAAACCAGGTTTTGGGGGAGTCTCTTTGCTCAGGGGCCTGCTGGAAAGAGAAGATCCAACCCCCGTATGGCGGTGGCCTCCGACGCCATTTTTTTCCAACCGGTCAGGAAGGAAATTCTGGTTGAGTCCTTGACTTACAACCAGCAGGGCCCAATTTTCCATTGCTAAATGAAACATGGGTTAAATGAGTTTCACTCTCTTTCATAACCGGTCGGAAGAAAGTACAGCTAGTCCTCGACTTACGACCAAATTTTCCATCGCTAAGCGAGACACGGGTCAAATGAGTTTTGCCCTATTTTGTAACCGGTTGGAAGAACATACACTTAAGACCTCGCTTAACGACCACAATTGAGCCCCAAACTTCCATCGCTAAGTGAGACATGCGTTAAAGAGTTTCACCCCATTGTCCAACTGGTCAGAAGAAAATATAGAAAGTCCTCGACTTTTGATCGCAATCGAGCCCCAATTTTCTGTCATTAGCGAGACGTGGGTTAAATGAGTTTCATCCTATTTTGTAACTGGTCGGAAGAACATACAGGAAAGTCCTTGACTTACAAACGCAATCGAGCCCCAAAACTGCATCGCTAAGCGGGACATCTGTTAAGTGAGTTTTGCCCTGTTTTACGACATTTCTCGCCCCAGTTGCTGAGTGAATCACAGCAGTCGTTAAGTGAAGAACATGGCCGTTAAGCAAATCTGGCTTCCCCCTTGACTTTGCTTGTGTCCGGAGGTTGCAAAAGGGGATCGTGTGACCCTCAGGATGCTGCGACCGTCGTAAATACGAGTCAGTGGCTGAGCGCCTGAATTGTGATCACGTGGCTGTAGGAACGCTGCAATGGTCATTAAGTGTGAAGAACAGTCGTAAGTCCCTTTTTTCACCACCACTGCAACTGTGAGCGGTTGCTAAGTGAACTGTTGTAAGTCAAGGACTCCCTGTAACATGGTCGTTAAGCAAATCGTAATGCTGCGACCATCATAAATACGAATCAGTTGTGAAAAACGATCCCGAGGGCCTTTTTTTCAGTGCTGTTGCAACTTTGAGTCGTCACTAACCGAACAGTCATAGGTTGAGGACCTCCCTTGTATCTAACCTGGTTCTCATTCACGCTAGGATTGTTTTGGCCTGGGATAAGCCATGGTTGAGGGTTCCCCACAGGTTCCGTGGCAGACAGGGTTGAAGGACCCGGGGTTGTCAATCAAAGCCAGGAGACCCACTCCACCAGCCCAAGGGATCAGATTTTGGGGAAGGGTCCGGCCAACTCACCCTCTCGCCGTACTTCTGCTGCTCCTCTGCCTGTTTTCCCATGTGTAACTGTGGGGAGGGAGGGAGGGAGGGAGGGAGGAAAAAGAAGGGAAGGAAGAGAGAGGGAGAGAAAAAGGAAAGAAAAAAAGGAAAGGGGAGCGAGGAAGCAGAAAAAAGGAGGAAGGGAGGGAGGAAAGGAAAGGAAAGGGAAGGAGGGAGGAAGAAAGGAAGCAGAAAAAAAGAGGGAAGAAGGAAGGAGCAGAAAGAAGGGAAGGAAAGAGAGGGAGGGAGCGCAGGAAAAAGGAAGCAGAAAAGAGGGAGAAAGGAAGGAAAGAAAAGAGAAGAGGAAGAAAGGAAGCAGGAAAAAGAGGGAAGGAGGGGGAAAGAAGGGAAAGAAGAGAGGGAGGGAGAGAGGAAGGAATGAAGAAGAACAGGGAAGGAGGGAGGAAGAAAGGAAAAAAGGAAGCAGAAAAAAAGAGGGAAGAAGGAAGGGGCAGAAAGAAGGGAAGGAAAGAGAGGGAGGGAGCGCAGGAAAAAGGAAGCAGAAAAGAGGGAGAAAGGAAGGAAAGAAAAGAGAAGAGAAGAGGAAGAAAGGAAGCAGAAAAAAGAGGGAAGGAGGGGGAAAGAAGGGAAAGAAGAGAGGGAGGGAGAGAGGAAGGAATGAAGAAGAACAGGGAAGGAGGGAGGAAGGAAGGAAAAAAGGAAGCAGAAAAAAGAGGAGGAAGGAACGAAGGAAAGGGGGAGGGAGGGAGGGAAGAAAGGAAAGAAGGAAAAAAAAAGGAAGGAGAAAAGCAACACATCTTAAGTGCATCCCCAAAACACTGAATTCTGGGAGTTGAAGTCCTCCCCTCTTAAAGCATGCCAGCTGGGGAATTCTGGGAATTGAAGTCCACCCATGCCTGAGGTTGAAAAACCCTGCTTTAGATGTTGCACATGTATGAAGTTGTCCAGGAGATGCAGCCAATGGGGAATCTTGATACAAGAGGGTTGCATAAATACTAAATACTCACGTGGGCCACGGCAGCAAAATAATAGATCTTCATCTGCACCAGTTTCTTCCAGTCCTTCTGGATTTTTCCCAGCAGGGAGGCCGTGTCAGAGTTCTCCAAAGCACGGCAGGCCTCTTTGTAGTAATCCACCACCTTGGGAGAGAGTTCAAATCCACTTTCAAGCATGAAAAACGGCCGAGAAACTTTCAGCCAATCACCAGGAGACTGGGAGTTCTAGTCCCGCCTTAGGCAGGAAAGCCAGCTGTGTAACTCTGGGCCAGTCCTTCTCTGTCAGTCCCACCCACCTCACAGGGCTGTTGTTGAAAGGAAGACAGGAGGAGGGAGGAGTTAGGTATGTTCTCTTTGAGTTATTTATAAAATTACAGTACTAAACTGTATTGTGTGTGTGTGTGTGTGTGTGTAGAGAGAGAGAGATAAATAAAGTAAAAGTAAAAACATAAAAACATAAAATATAAAAAAATAAGAAAATTTAAAAATAGATATAATCAAAGAAATCAAAGAAAAGAAAAAAAGACAAAATAAAATAAATTAAAATGAAATAAAATGAAAATTAAAAAATGAAAATTGAAATATAAGTAAAATAAATAAAATAACAAAAAATAAAAAATGAAAGAAAATGAAAGAAAACAAAAAATAAAATGGAGAAAATAAAATAAAAATAGAACAAAAAATAAGACAAACAAAATAAACAAATAAAATAAAATAGAAATAAATAAAATATAGCAAAATAAAATAATTTAATTAAAATTAAAATTAAATAAAAGCTAATGAAATAATATTACCATATTTTTTGGAGTATAAGACGCGCTCTTCCCCCCCCTAAAAGTAGGTGAAAATTTGGGTGTGTCTTATACTGCAAATGTAGCCCCGTCCACCCACCAGCCCCCACACTTTGGCCTCTGCCTCCCAGCAATTTACCTCCTTGCAACAAACAGCAAAATAGCCCACTTCAGCTTCAGCACAGCCTGATTAGCACAAGCAGTTGATTGTGGGTTGGATTGGCCTCCTGACCCTCAGCTGTTTCAGGCTGCAGAGGTTGTCATTGCCTATTGCCACGGGGGCCTCCGCTGTTTGCTGCAAGCAGGCAAATTGCTGGGAGGCAGATTTTTTTTTTCTTTTTTGTTATGAAAATGAAACTAAAGCAGGCTGTTTGCTGCCACGGGCAAACTGGGAGGCAGAGGTAAAGTTATTGTGAGTGTTTTATGAGTCTTATTTTCTTCTCTGTGTCCTTTTGTTGTAAAATTTCTGTCTAGAATCAACGATTAGCTGGAATTTAAAAAGCATTTCACTAACTTAATTAAAATGTTACCTGAAGGAAAATAAAAGGGGGGGGGGGAGAGAAAAACTTTACATCTAACAGATTGCGTGCTGAATAACATACTGATTCTGATTACAGTACCAAAATCTATGCAAAGAAAAAAACTGGTAAAATTTCATATTATTTCCCATATCCATGCACTAGCGTATGTCTTGCTTTCCTCCCCAAAAAAGGGTAGTAGGTGCGTCTTACAGTTGAGAGCACCTTATACTCCGAAAAATACGGTAATATAAAACATAAAAATATAAAATAATAAATAAAATAAAATAAAACAAAATTTAATTTAATTTAATTAAAAAAAAACTAAAGTAAAGTAAAATAAAGTAAAGTAAAGTAAAGTAAAATGGATTTGCCCAGGTGATCGTTTCTTCCCATTTCGAGGCCTCAGCTGCAGCTTCCAAGGCTCCCCAGCAACTCACCTGGGCGCTGATCCTGGCCACCAGGAAGCTCTTCCGATTGTCCAGCATGGACTTCTCCAGGAGACATTCCTGAGCTTGACCCTTGACGGAAAAGGAGGACAATTATGTTGAGGGTGCACCTGACTCGGACTTGAGATCTGAGGTGTTGCAGGTCACCAGGTCGCATTTCCTGCCCCCTCCCAAAGCCCCTAGCAATAAACAGAGGCTGAGTAGTACCCCTCGGCTCTGGCGTCCTACTCTTAACCCTAACCGTAACTCTCGGTCTCTTAACAGCCTGAGGAAAAAAGGAAGAACCAGTCCTAATGGATCCATTAAATAAGGGAGGCAGGAGCCCTCGCTCACTTAACGGCCAGAGGAAGAAACGTAGGAAGGAAAGGCCGTAATGACTTGGGTGATTCAAAGTAACAGCAGGAAATTTTATATTCCCATCTGCAAAACTGATGGAAGATGGGCATCGGAGTCTCGATCCTGACTCTTTCTTACCAGCATGAGGTTAATGTTGAGGTTCAGGATCTGGTGACTCATGTCCACGCTGTAGGAATGGGGAAAATGGTCCCGAAGGTATGTGAAGGCGCCAGCTGCGCACTGGAAATGGGTGCAGGAGACTTTCATGCCCTAAAACACACACACACACACACAATAAGACAGATTTGGGAGAAGTTATACATTCAAGGAAGAGGAGTCTACCCATAGCAATAAAGGAGAATATTTGTGGACTTGGGGTTGAAAAGAGGAGTCCTGGGTGCTCTCTGAGCTTGGGGGTTTTCTTGCAGACGTCTCATGATCCAACTAGGGAACATCATCAAGGTAAGAAAGGAGGGAGGTTTGTGGAGAGGAGGAGAAGGAGGCGGAGGCAGCAAGCCAGGGCAAGCAATGGTATATAAACAGAGATCAACATTCTCCCATCCTTCCAGCTCTGATGCTTTTCCCTAGTTGGGTCATGAAATGTCTGTAAGCAAACCACCAAGCTCAGAGAAAGCACCAAGGACCCCACAGAAAGAGAAACCCAGATAAGCAGGGATTAACTCCAGACAAACTATCAAGCAGACAATACCCCCGTCCAAGAACTACCAAGGGGAAAAAACTACATTCCCATCAACACTGCCAGGGCAAGCAACTGTATATAAAGAGAATCAACCCCCTTCCTTCCTTCTAGCACTGATGATATTACCTAGTTGGGTCATGAGACATCTACAAGCTCCAAGAATACCAAGGACCTCACAGAAAGAGAAACTCAGATAAGCAGGGATTAACCCCAATCAATCAAGCAGAAGACAATATCCTAAAACACACACACACACACCCAAAACTTCACAAGGCAAGCCACTATATTATCCTTACCTCTTCAGAAACACGTTTGTCCATGGCTCCCAGCATGGAGTGCAAGGCCCCTGGGCAGGAAGACAAGAGAAATTATCAAAATTGGATGTTGCTCGATTGAATTGGCAGGCATTGCAATTTCATGGTTTATAGGCTGTCCTTGACTTGCAACCATTTGTTTAGGGACCATTCAAAGTTATAACGGCACTGAAAAAAAGTGACTGATGACCATTTTTCATTCCTTCCCTCCTGCTCATTTCAACAAACCCTCCCCGCCCCTTCTAGCACTGATGACATTACTTAGTTGGGTCATGAGACGTCTGCAAGAAAACCACCCAGCTCAGAGAACACCAATTATTCCACCGAATTGAGAAAACGCAGATAAGCAGGGATTAACATCAGACAAATCATCCAAAACAATTGATGATTTTGGAGATGGGTGTTGTTGTCACGCGCAGGACCAGAAAAAAAAACTTTCCAATCTTCAAAAAGGGAGACCCTAGCCTAGTTGAAAATTACAGACCAATCTCTTTATGTTGCGTCACCTGCAAAGTCATGGAATCAATCATTAACCAATCTATTACCCTCCACCTAGAGACAAACAACCTACTTTCTAACAAACAATTTGGTTTCAGAAAAAATTTATCCTGTAATCTACAACTACAAATTGCAAAAGCATATGGGCTACACATCTCGATCAGGGCAAAGCAATAGACGCAGTTTACATAGACTTTTGTAAAGCTTTTGATTCAGTGGTACATGACAAATTACTTCTAAAATGAAAATCCTACGGCATTTCTGAACTCCTACATAAATGGATAGCTGCCTTCCTGTCAAACAGACAAGTGGTCAAAATAGGAAGTGTTCTATCAAATCCTGTACATGTTAATAGCGGTGTTCCCCAAGGCAGTGTTTTAGGTCCAACACTCTTCATACTTTACATAAATGACCTTTATGATCATATTAAAAGCAACTGTGTTCTCTTCACTGATGATGTTAAACTATTCAACACCACCAACAATGCAACTACCTTTCAAAAAGACCTTGACTATGTGTCAGATTGGTCTAACAAGTGGCAACTTCAAATCTCAACCAACAAATGCTCTGTCTTGCACATTGGCAAAAAAAATCGAAACATAAAATACAAATTAGATGGGCATGACCTTGTAGATGACCCTCACTCTGTCAAGGACTTTGGAGTACTCATTTCTAAAGATCTAAGTGCCCGAGCCCACTGTAAGAACATTGCCAAAAAGGCATTAAGAGTTGTTAACCTAATCTTGCGTAGCTTCTTCTCTGGTAATGTTGTACTACTAACTAGAGCATACAAAACATTTGCTAGACCAACTCTTGAATACAGCTCATCTGTCTGGAACCCGCACTGCATATCGGACATAAATACAATCGAGAGAGTCCAGAGATATTTTACGAGAAGAGTCCTCCATTCCTCTAACCTCAATAAAATATCTTATGCCACCACTCCAAATTCTGGGCTTAGACAATTTAGAATTATGCCGACTTCAGTCTGACCTAAGCATAGTACATAAAATTATCTGCCACAATGTCCTTCCTGTCAACAACTACTTCAGCTTCAACCACAACAATACACAAGCAAATAATACCGTATTTTTCGGAGTACAAAACGCACCTATTTTTTGTTTCTTTTTATAAATAAAAAGTTTTTTTTTATTTTTTAGACAAACACACATACAAACGTACAATGTATTTTCTTTAAACAGAGTATTTGGCCAATTCACAAATTTAAACAGTGTTTAGTCATTTCAATTAAATTTACAATTTCTATATTTCCTTTTTGCCATATTTATTCTTCATCTATTTTTTTAAAAAACCAATATTACCCTTCATCCTCATCTCTAATCTTAATCAAATTCAATTTTTTCCTTCTATTCTATTTTATACTGTTTCCCATTGTCTATTTTTATATCCATCCTCACATTGGTTAATTATGTAATATTACAATTGTTTAATACAAATTCAACATTTTAATATAAATCAATTAGTTATATAACTATCTTTTTTATATATTAATCAATATGAACATGAATATTTTAATTATTCCCATGCAACCCAATTTCTTACAAATCAATTAATATTTACCAATAATAAACCAAATAATTTGCCCATATTCCTCCAAACCATGACTTTGTTTTCAACACAATATACAATTAATAGTATCTCAATTATTACAATTTCCTAGTTAAATAGAGCTTTCCCCTTATGTTACTCATTTTCACATCTTAAACTCTCCCAATAACCCAAATAGTTTTGCCCATATAATCTTCCAAATCACTACTTAATCATTTCTACTTTCATCACAATATATAATTAAAAATATTTTAATCGTTACAATTTCCCTAATTAAATTTGAAAATGTTCTAGCTGTTATCCAAGCTACAACTTAATCCTTTTTACTTTCACCACCATATACCATTAAAAGTATTTCAATTGTTATAGTTTATACTTATTCATTTCTAAAAAAATTAAAAAATTAAAACTTATCATTGTCTAGATTTCAAAAATACAAAGACAAATATTCCAATTATTATTCATTTCATTTTTACAATCATGATTTCCCATTTATTTCAATTCTAAATATATATAACATCTTTCTCTTTCATTTCTTTTTCTCCCTTCCCATTTTTATTTTTGCCTTTTTCTTTCTCCTTTTTTTCTTTTGTGTTTTAAAATCTTGAACTCTCTCCTCTTTTGTCCTAAATTTCCCATTGTTTCCACCTACCTTTTTTGGTGAGGAAAAAGAAATCTCCCTCTGTCTAATTTTGCGAGGTAACAGCAAACAACCTGCTTTGCTTTCATTTTCGTTTTCAGCATAGCTTGATTAGCACAAGGAAAAAAAAAAACTGCTCCAGTAATTTACTTCTTTGCAGCAAGCAGCAAAGCCCTGCTCAAAAACAGCTGAGAGCAAATCAGCTGAAAGTCGGGAGGCCAATCCAATCAACTTGTGCTAATTAGGCTGTGCTGAACCTGAAAGGAGCTGTTTTTTTCTTGCTGTATGCTGGCAAGGAGGTAACTGCTGCTAGGCACAGGCCAAAGGATGGGGGCCAGTGAGTGGGCGGGGCTACATTCGGTGTATAAGACGCACCTAAATCTTCACTCCCTTTTAGGGGGGAAAAAGGTGTAGAAAATATAACTTCAGTAACAGAGTGGTCAATGCCTGGAACACACTACCTGACTCTGTAGTTTCTTCCCCAAGCCCCAAAACTTTAATCTTAAACTGTCTACTGTTGACCTCACCCCATTCCTAAGAGGTCTGTAAGAGGCGTGCATAAGTGCACCAGGGTGCCTACCGTCCCTGTTCTAATATTCCTTTTTACTTACTCTTTTCATGTATTCAAATTATGTTTATACTTTTACCTGTTATCTTATATATGCTTGACAAATAAACTTATGATTATGTGATTATGAATCGTGGCTTGGAGACACCAAACCAGCTTAAGAAATCTCTCCTCCTTGGGCCCCTAAATCTGGAAGGGCTTCCTTACCCAGATTGTAGAGGACGCAGGCCTGCTCATATTTGATGTCTTCATGAGTGACAGCTTTGCCAGAGAAGATCTCTGTCCTGAAACCAAGACAAAGATGAATCTGTCAATCGCACCGCAAAAGATTCCAGTCGATGTTTCATGGCCAGAGGACATACCATTGTCAGTGAGCCGGTTGAAGCCAGAACTGCGTCAGGACTGCGGGATTTGTAATGAAACACCGGCAAGAAAAGCAGCAAGCTCAGAGAGCTCCAAGGACCCCAAAGAATGAGAAACCCAGAGAAGCAGGGATTGACACCAGACAAATAATCAGGAGGAAAACAATATTGTGATTAAGGAACTACCAAGGGAAAAAAAAGTCACACTCCCAGCAACACTGGCAGGGCAACCACTTGTACATAAACAAGAGAGTAAACCCCTCTCCCTTCTATCACTGACAATGTTCCCTAGCGGGGTCGTAAAACATCCACGAGAAAACCACCCAGCTCAGGGAGCACCAAGGACTACAGAATGAGAAAATGCAGATAAAACAGGGACTAACACCAGACAAACAATCTGGAGGAAAACAATATTGTGAACAAGGATCTACCAACGGAAAAAACAAACAAACAACACAGACCCACCAACACTTCCAGGGCAGACAACTGTATATAAACAGACAGCAAATCCACCCCCCTTCCTTCTAACACTGATGACATTACCTAGTCAAGTCACAAAATGTCTGCAAGAAAATCACCAATGTCAGAGAATACCAAGGACCCCACAGTCCTTTTCTTCCTCCTCCTCCTCCTCCTCCTCCTCTCTGCAAACCCCACCCACTGCTAGCACTCATGATCTTTCCTAATTGGATCATGAAACGTCTGTAAGAAAGCCACCAGAGAGCAACAAGAGCCCCCAGAATCCTTCTCCTCCTCGGACTGATGTTACCTAGTTGAGTCATGAAAAGTCTCCAAGAAAAACCACCCAGTTCAGAGAGCACCAAGGACCCCCACGGTTCAATCCTGAGCTATAAATATTCTCTTCCATCAATAAATTAGTAAACTGGGTGTCCAGCCAGAGGATCTGGGGAAGAAAATTCAAATGTGTCTCATACTAGAACAGTGTTATCTTCCCCACTTCCTTCTTAAAGCCTCAATTTGTCTTGGTCCAACCCCCGTTTCTTTATTTCTTTATTAAATTTACATGCCATCTATCTCACCGGCGCGCAACTTTGACATCACACAGAAAAAACCATATTATCTTGCTTCGAGACCCCTCTGAAGGCTTTACTGGGGGGGAAAGGATGTGGGATCTGCTCCCATGTTGGGTCCCCTCCCTTACCAGGTGATGGGGACCGATGCCTCTTGTTCGGCTCCCATTGGAATTCGGCTCTGGAGGTAGTGAAGCTGGCCCAGGTATTTCCGTAAAATGCTGCATCCTTCGAAATCCCTTGGCACGTTCACAGCGTTCTGCGGAGAAAAATCTGATTTATGGCATCTTCGATAACAAAATGCTGGAGGAAGAGATTATATGAAGGCCAGACATAGCGGATCAGAACATTAAGTTGTGTTGGAGACAAGGAACGTATTCTATCAAGACATTCCTGGAAATAAGGGGGAGACCCTTTTTCCCATCACGCATTTCCGGACCCGGAGACAGGTATGCCATACGGCAAAATAGGGGAACCTCACCTGCCGGAGCTGTTCAAATTTCTTCAGCTCCTCATTGTAATCCTCTGGATTCTCTCCGTAGTTCTTCAGCACAAACTGGTATGGAATAGAAATAAAAACAAAAACAAAAATAACAACAACCTGGTTAAGACCACACATGGAATTTTGCAGCCAATTTGGGTCACCACCATATAATAATATACAACATATATAATATATTAAAATCAATCCCAGATCAACCCTGACTGCTCTTTAGAAGGTCAGATCCTGAAGAGGAAACTCAAATACTTTGGCCACCTAATGAGAAGGAAGGACTCCCTGGAGAAGAGTCTAATGCTGGGAACGATGGAGGGCAAAAGAAGAAGGGGACGGCAGAGAACGAGGTGGATGGATGGAGTCATTGAAGCAGTCGGCGTGAACTTAAATGGACTCCAGAGGATGGTAGAGAATAGGAAGGCCTGGAGGAACGTTGTCCATGGGGTTGCAATGGGTCAGACATGACTTCACAGCTAACAACAACAAATATATATATGTCTGCCTGTAATATATTAATATATTAAACAATCCATCTGTTAAACTACTGAAGTTCACAGATGACACAACAGTGATCGGTCTCATTCGAGACAATGATGAATCCACTACAGACGGGAGATTGAGCAACTAGCCTCGTGGTGCGATGGGAACAATCTGGAACTGAACACATTCAAAACCATAGAAATGGTGGTAGATTTTAGGAGAAACCCTTCCATACTTCCACCTCTCACAATACAGTATCAACAGTAGAGATCTTCAAATTTCTAGGTTCTACCATATCGCAAGATCTAAAATGGACACCCAACATCAAAAACGTCATCAAAAAAGCACAACAAAGAAGGTTCTTTCTGCGCCAACTCAGGAAACTCAAACTGCCCAAGGAGCTGCTGATCCAGTTCTACAGAGGAATGATGGAGTCTGTCATCTGCACCTCCATAACTGTCTGGTTTGGTTCTGCAACCCAACAAGACAGACAGAGACTTCAGAGGATCATTAGAACTGCAGAAAAAACAATGGCCACCAACCTGCCTTCCATGGAGGACCTGTCTACTGCACGAGTCAAAAAGAGAGCTGTGAAGGGCTTCCGGTTTGGCTTCCGTCACCGTTAGACGGTCTTTTGAGACCGCTAGCCCCGTCACCCGTAAAGAGCCACCTTTACAGCTGAAAGGCGGCTTGAAAAACTCCGTTTCCTTAAGGAAATGTGAGACAGAGCCGGCGAGGGCAGGTAGAGCCCTCTGCGAAGTCCCCAGAGTTTTTGTTTTACTCTTGGGGACGAAGCAGGATGAGGCTCCCTATTCAGCTCGCCGCTGCTCCGGGCTTCGGGAGAACTCTGCTTTTTGCAGAGCCAGGCGATGGGACCAATCCAATTAATGAAAATTAACAGATTGCCTGAATAAACAGGATGAAACCCGGATTTGGGGCCCTAAATCGCAAGTATTTCTAACAATTCTATGAGTGATTTTAAAAGCGAAGAAAGTAAGTTTAAAATGGCGACTGGCTGAGGCTTGAGAAGAAGAAAGCTGAAAGTGAAAGTCCTTCCGCCTGAATAGTTCAATACGTTACAAAGTATCTGAAATAATAGCGCTGGTTAGAATTGAAGAGAAAAATTTCCACTTTATGTTTCTTCCTTCTTAGAGACTTGATATTGATATCGTTTGGAGAGAAGACTTTTTTTTTTAAAAAAAGAGTTTGTCTGTGTGGCAGGATGGCATTAAAACTGACAAAGCCAGACAACCAAGCTGCGGGGGGGGGGGGGGGGCTTCCCCATTTACAAGTCATATGAACAAGTTTTAAGCTTGCAGATCCAGGAGAATGGCTCTAAAGACCTAAAGGAATTTGTTTTGGAGGAGATGGCAAGACGTGATGAGATTGTGAACCAGAATCTTGAAAAATTTAGGCAGGAAATTAAAGAGTTGGTACAACGAAAGTATGCTAATCTGAAACAACAGATTGTAACAGCTTTGAAAACCTTTTCAGAAATAGTTATAAAGATGGATAAAGATACCAACTTAGAACTAGAGTCTAAAATGAAGGAAGCTGATCATAAGATTTATAATCTGGACAATAAAATACAAAGAATTGAAAATGATTTGATAAATATTCAAGACAATAGCTCAGAAGTAAAGTCTAAAATAAAGGAAGCTGATCACAAGACTTACAATGCAGATAATATAAAACAAAGGATTGAAAAAGAAGTTACAATGATGCAATACAGGTCCATGGAATTTGCGGTCAGAATGAGGGGATTACAGGAAAATAACAGAGATGATTTGAGAAAGATGTCTGCTGAAGTTCTGGCTGCGATTTTAAAGGTTAGTCCTGAAGAGGTATCCTGTAAGATTGATAAGGCCTGCAGAGTAAATTCTTGGGTGGCAAAGCAAAGGCAGTTGCCTAGAGATGTGGTGATTTACTTTACTGATAAAGGAATAAGAAATGATATTGCGCAAAAGTCTTTTAACTCTTTAGAAATGAACGGAAGGAAGATTTGGATATATAAACAGCTGCCGCCCAAGATGTTAAAAGATAGAAAGGAATTTGGATTTTTGGTGACTGAGCTAAAGAAACAAAACATCCCATTTAGGTGGGATGCTCCAGTTGGTATAATATTGAGATATCAAGGAGAAAGATATCAACTAAATACTGTTGAAAAAGCGGAAGAATTTTACTACAAGGTTCTTAAAATGGATCCAACATCTTCACGTATGCCTTCAGTGTTAGGAACACAGGAGGGGAATAAAGAAAAGCAAAATAAACAAGAGATTAAAACTCAGGCTAAGCAGTTGGAGATGGAGGTAATAGAAAAACAACAAGTTACAGAGGCCCTTTTGGACGAGCCGCTTTTGGATTCTCCTTCAGAGGTTATAGCTGGATCACCTATAAATATAAGAGAGGCGGCTTTGGATTTTAATGTGATGTCTTATCAAGTTACAGATCAGCATGGAACTCAATCAGCTGACATACAAGTTCTAGAAAGGCAACTAGGATAGAGATCTAAACCACAAAAAGTTAAGAAAAGAAGAAGCAGGTCCTACAAAACTAAAAAATTTTAAACTAAACAACAGTCTAATGCCAATTACTTAAGAGACGATTAAATATAATAAGCGGGATTTATAGATGGCTGATACATGAAAATATAGCTGAGGCAAATTATTGACTTATACTATTTTGAGAAGAATAACAGATCTCTGCAGTGCTGGTGCTTTTCGGATGTGGAAGACGGCCTCTGATTGAGTGGATTGGATCTTTCTATTTTGGACTCTTTGAAAAATGGATTACGTATATACTGAGTTATAAGGCAAGAGAACTATGGGATTGGGGCATGCAGATCTGGTTGTTACCCCAATGTGGTGGTTGGAATTAATAATCTAGACAAAAGACACTACAGAAGATATTACATGGAATATAAATATAAAGTCACTCGGGTGGTTTTTTATATACGAAAATACTTATTATTGATGGGGGCAGATGGTAATGGAAGACTGAATATACTGTTGGAAGCTGAACCTGATGTTACCCTAACATGGGTGATGGAATTAATAATCCAGTTGAAAGACATTACAGAAGATACTATATGGATTACAAATTTAAAGTCATTTGAGCATTTTATTTATATATGGAAATATTTTTTAGTTGTGTGGTGTGGGTAGAAGAACAAAGGATATTAAAAATAATATGTATGGTAGACCTGTAGGAAAATGGGTGGAGATAGGTTAGGTTACTGATTGTTTAGTTTAGGAAAAGGGATGTTATGTTTAGATATAAAATACGTAAAAGATATGAATTAAGAGATATATGTATGGAGGAAATGGGTAGATTATGAGTTGAATAAATGTCAAATTAGGATTTATTATATAGTTTTATAGCTGAAGGTTGCTTTGAAATGTATAGTATAGGGGGGATATAATAACAATGTTAGAAAGAAATGGTTAGCATGTGGGGGGTGGTGTAAAAGGATCGTAAAGTATTATATAATTTGATATCAATTTGGATTTTATTTTTGGAGAAGCCATGGGGGATAGGGAGGGTGAGAGGGGGTTAGGGAGGAGGAGGGGAAAAAAGGGGGAAAAATCTGTATTTGAAAAACTTTTTCAATAAAAAAAAAAAAAGAGGGGTGTGAAAATATTTACAGACCCCTCGCATCCTGGACATAAACTCTTTCAATTCCTACCCTCAAAATGACGTTACAGAGCACTGCACACCAGAACAACTAGACACAAGGACAGTTTTTTCCCGAATGCCATCACTCTGCTAAACAACTAATTCCCTCAACACACTGTCAAACTGTTTACTAAGTCTGCACTACTATTAATCTTCTCATCATTCCTATTACCCATCTCCTCCCGTTTATGACTGTATGACTGTAATTTTGTTGCTTGTATCTTTACAGTTTATATTGATATTGTTTCCTGATTGCTTATTTGTATGCTATGACTATCATTAAATGTTGTACCTTATGAATTCTTGACAAATGTATCTTTAGTTTTATGTACTCCGAGAGCGTATGCACCAAGACAAATTCCTTGTGTGTCCAATCAATTCTATTCTATTCTATTCTATTCTATTCTATTCTATTCTATTCTATTCTATTCTATTCTATTCTATTCTATTCATATATTAAAATATTAATTTTGAAATGGGTGGGAGTCCATATTGATTTCCCTATTATATATATTTATATATATCTATATCTATAGCATACTAATTAATATATTAATGTATTAAAATATTAATATATTAATTTTTAAATGGGTGGGAGTCCTTCATATTGACTTCCCTATTATATATATATTTATATATATAATTAATATATAAAAATATTAATTCTGAAATTAATTTATGATGGTCGCAGCATCCTGGGGGTCACGGGATCCCCTTTTGCGACCATCAGACCGGCAAAGTCAATGTGAAAGCCAGATTCACTTAACGACCATGTGACTAACTGAACTGCAAGGATTCACTTAATAGGTGTGGCAAGAAAGGTTGTAAAATGGGGCAAAACACCCTTCACAAATGTCTCGCTTAGCAACAGAAATGTTGACCTCCATTATGGTTGTTAGTTGAGGACTACCTGTACACCAAGGACCTCTGAGCAACGCCGTAATATTAAATTCCAAGGAACTGAGGGTCGAGGACGAAAGGGAGAGGGGTACCCAGTCTCTAATGGGGTTGAGGACCATAGGTAGGGAGGTAGCTGGTGTGGCTAGTGTGCTTCCTCAGTTGGAAAGGACCCCTAGGGTTATGTAGTCCAAGCTTTCTCCACTTGAAGGGGGCTTGAAGACAGGTGGACTTCAACTCCCAGACTTCCCAGGGTGGATGGCTAGGGAATTCTGGGAGTTGAAGTCCAAGCCTCCCCACTCCTGCCCCGCCCCCATGGTTGAGAAACTCCAAATTCAGGTTGACTCATGCCCAAAAAGCAAAGGAAAGGGCTTCTTCAAGACCCCCTGTGCCTCCCAGACCAGCTGCACCCAACAGGCTGTGGCTTATGAGTCCTCTTCCCTTTGGGCATTCCAGGAAAAGGGTGGAATGGAGGGGAGGGTCTGAGGCCCTCCATCCAGGGGGATTCCAGCCCCCACTAATATCCACCCAAAACCAGAGAGGCCTCCAAGATCAGCTGCATCACCAGCTTCCCAGGCTGTGGCTTATGGGTCCTCTTCCCTTTGGGCATCCCAGGAAAAGAATGGGGTGGGGGGGAGGGAGTCTGATGCCCTCATTCCAAGGGGATTGCAAGCCCCCCCTCAAACTCCTCCTAAGACCTCCAAGACCAGATGCACACACTCCCCTCCCAGGCTGTGGCTGATGGGTCCTCTTCCCTTACAGGAGCAAAAAGGGGGGGGTCTGATGCCCTCATTCCAGGGGGATTCCAAAAAACCCCAATCTCCCCCTAAAACCAGGCAGACCTCCAAGATCAGCTGCATCACCAGCTTCCCAGGCTGTGGCTGATGGGTCCTCTTCCCTTGGGGCATCCCAGGAAAAGGGTGGGAGAGTGTCTGATGCCCACATTCGAGGGGGATTGTAGCCCCCCCCAAACTCCTCCTAAGAGCTCCAAGACCAGCTGCACACACTCCCCTCTCAGGCTGTGGCTGATGGGTCCTCTTCCCTTACAGGAATCCCAAAAGAGCAAAAAGAGGGGGGGTGTCTGATGCCCTCATTCCAGGGGGATTCAAAAAACCCCCAATCTCCCCCTAAAACCAGGCAGGCCTCCAAGACCAGCTGAAACCCCCCCCCATCTCCCAGGCTGTGGCTTATGGGTCCTCTTCCCTTGGGGCATCCCAGGAAAAGGGGTGGGGGGATGGGGAGGGAGGGGTCTGACAATCTAAACCCCCCCCCACGTTCCTAAACTGCCCCTTAAACCAGACGGGGAGCTGGGCGACCCCCCCTCACTCCTCCCCAGCCCCGCCCCTCGTGTCGCCCGCGGGCGCCCTGTTGTGGGAGGCGCCGTTTCTCTCGGGGGGAGGGGCGATGACGTGGGGGGGGAGTCGGAGGACCCACAGAAAAGGCCCCAGAGGCTTTGGGGGCGAAAAAATAAAGGGGGGAGGGGAAAAAAGGGGGGGAATTCTGAGGTAATTATGGCCGCCCCTCCCCCCCCGCCCCCCCCACAGGCCTCACCTTCTTGACGGCCGGCTGGAAGCTGAACTCGGCGGCCTCCTTGAGGTCCAGCCAGATCATGGGCATGCGGGGCACGGCCTCCATCACGCCGCCCGCCTCCCCACCCCAGAGCTCGTAAATCGGCCGGCGGCGGCGGCGGCGACGACACCAGGCCTCTCCGGAAAGAGCCGAGCGGCAGCCGAGTCGGGCCGAAGGAGGAGGAGACACGCCCACGCGCAGGCGCACTCGCCCGCAATGCCCGCCGGGTGGGGTAGTTCCACCGGGAGTGGGAGGACGCAGGCGCAGTAGAACTGGGTTGGGCTTTGAGGCAGAAGGAAGGGAAAGGAAGGGAGGGAGGGAGGAAAAGAGAAGGAATGGGAGATGAGGGAGGGAGGGAGGAAAAAAGGGAAAGAAGAAGGGAGGGAGGGAGGAAGAGAGGAAGGGGAGGCGAGGGAAGGAAGGAAAGAAGGAAGGAAAAGGGAAAGAATGGGAGATGAGGGAGGGAGGGAAGAAAAAAGGGAAAGAAGAAGGGAGGGAAGGAGGAAGAGAGGAAGGGGAGGCGAGGGAAGGAAGGAAGGAAGGAAAAGGGAAGGAATGGAAGATGAGGGAGGGAGGGAGGAAAAAAGGGAAAGAAGAAGGGAAAGGAAGGGAGAGGAGGGAGGGCGGAAGAGAGGAAGGGGAAGTGAGGGAAGGAAGGAAAGAAGGAAGGAAAAGGGAAAGAATGGGAGATGAGGGAGGGAAGGAAGGAAGGAAAAAGGGGAAACAAGAAGGGAAGGAAGGGAGAGAGGAAGAGGGAGGGAGCGAAGGAAAGAGGGAGGGAAAAGAAGAGGACAAGAAGGGAAGGAATGGAATGGGAGAGGATGGAAGGAAGGTAGGAAAAGAGAGGGAGAGAAAAAGGGAAGGGAAGGAGACAAGCATGCTTTAAAGTGGGCAGACTTCAACTCCCAGAATTCCCCAGCCAACCATTCATTTAGAAATTGTTCCGAGAGACAACATCCCTGAAAACAGTGACTTAGAACAATCCTCGCCCTTACGACCACTGCACACGTCTCCCGGGTCCCATGATCCAAATTCGGACGCCTTGGCAAACCAACAGGTCTCTGTGATGGGTCTCCTTCCCAGCCTTTCTGTCCGCACGATTCGCTTAATAACTGCTAGGATTTGCTTTACGACCGTGCCCAAAAAGCTCATAAAATCAGGCACCCGCCTTGCTTAGCAATGGAAACCCTGATCCCTTTTGCTGTCGTAATTCAAGGACTCCCTGGATTTAAAAACTGATTTATTTATTTTTTTGTTTGTGTGGCTGCAGTGACAGTTCATGGCCAGCAGGTGGCGATGCAAGCCTTCTGTTTTCAACCTATCTATAAACAGCGCCCCCCTTCCGTCTTCATAGGTCTTTTCTCCTGCAGAAGAAGAGCAAACTAGGTTCTTGGGGGGGCGGGTCTCGACCGCATCCGAAGGGTCTCAAACCAGAATAGACGAATCTCTTAAGATTCTGCTTTCAGGTCAAAATGTGTGTGTGTGTGTGTCTTGTGTGTGTGGGTGTGTGGTTGTGTAATCAGGGTGATGACTTGCCTCCAGAAGTCATGGGTTGCTCCATGGCTGGAGGTTTTCGAGAAGAGATTGGACAGCCCTTTGTCAGGAATGGTAGAGGGTCTCCTGCTCGAGCAGGGGGTTGGAGTAGATGACCTCCAAGGTCCCTTCCAACTCTGTCATTTTATGATTCTGTAAGGGTCTCCTGCTTAAGAAGGGGGCTTGTCATTCTGTATGTTCCATGTATGTTTGTGTGTTCGTTTTTGCTTTCTCTCTGACACAAATGCTTTTCTATTTTGACAAAATAGCGGCTTCAGCAACGCCAACCCTGCAGGCTTCCAAGGATGTTCCCTAGTTGGGTCACGAAACGTCTGCAAAAAACCCACCCAGATCTAAGGACACCCCCCCCCCTCAATCCTCCTCCGTCTTCGGTTTGAGCTGGAAAAAAGAGAGTTTGTTTTTCTCTTGGGAGAGTCGGCGCCTTCCCGACACCCCCCAACCCACTCTTCCTTTCTCCCTCCTCCCCCGATGACAAATCAGCCCCCCCCCAAATAGACGTTCCACCAGAAGGCAACAACCTATTTTTAACACAAAGGAGGCAAAAAAACAAACAAATCCCTTCATTATCTTCCAATAGCGTCTTCCCTCAAACCCCCATTCCCCTGAGGTGGGCTCTTTTGGAGGGATGGGGGAACTACAAGTTTATTTATTTATTTATTTATTTATTTATTTTATTAAACGTGTATGCCACCCTCTCTCCCAAAGGACTCAGGGCGGCTCACAACGATAAAAACCCCATAAAATTCAGTCTTCAAATATAAAAACCAATACAATCCCCTTTATCTATCTGGATCCATACCAGTCGGGCTTCAGGCAGGGGTACAGCACGGAAATGGCATTGGTCGCGTTGGTGGATGATCTCTGGAGGGCTCGGGACAGGGGTTGCTCCTCTGTCCTGGTCCTGTTAGATCTCTCAGCGGCTTTTGATACCATCGACCATGATACCATCGACCAGCGGTTGAGGGGGTTAGGAATAGGGGGCACCATTTTGCGGTGGTTCTCCTCCTTCCTCTCCGACCGCTCGCAGTTTGTGTTGGCAGGGGGGCAGAGGCCGACCTCGAGGCGCCTCGCTTGGGGAGTGCCGCAAGGGTCGGTCCTCTCGCCTCTCCTGTTCAACATTTATGTGAAGCCGCTGGGTGAGATCATCCGTGGCTTTGGAGTGAAGTGTCACCTGTACGCTGATGATACTCAGCTGTACATCTCCACCCCAGACCACCCCAATGATGCCCTTGATGTGATGCCCCGCTGCCTGGAGGCCGTGAGGGTCTGGATGGGCAGGAACAGGCTCAGGCTCAACCCCTCCAAGACCGAGTGGCTGTGGCTTCCGGCATCGCGATATAGTCAGCAGGCGCCATCACTGTCTATAGGGGGTGAATCTCTACCGCCCACAGAGAGGGCTCTGGGTGTCCTGGACGCACGGCTGTCTTTAGAAGAGCATATGACGGCCGTGGCCAGGGGGGCCTTTTATCAGGTTCGCCTGATTCGCCAGTTGCAGCCCTTTCTGGACCGGGACGCCCTGCGCACAGTCACTCACGCCCTTGTCACCTCCCGGTTGGACTATTGTAATGCTCTCTACATGGGGCTCTTGGTACTACAGTGGTTTAAAGCACCCTGTTATTAACACAGCTGCCTGCAATTTACTGCTGGTTCGAATCTCACCAGGCTCAAGGTTGACTCAGCCTTCCATCCTTTCTAAGGTAGGTGAAATGAGGACCCGGTTTGTGGGGGCAATAAGCTGACTTTGTATAAATATACAAAAGTATGAAGGCTATTGCTTAACGCATTGTAAGCCGCCCTGAGTCTTCGGAGAAGGGCGGCATATAAATCAAATTAAAAAAAAAAAAAAAAAGAGCACTCGGAGGCTCCAGCTGGTCCAGAATGTGGCCGTGCGGGTGGTTATGAGCGCACCTCGTTGTGCCTGCGTGACACCCCTCCTGCGCGAGCTGCACTGGCTCCCAGTGGTCCTCCGGGTGCGATTCAAGGTGTTGGTTACCACCTTCAAAGCGCTCCATGGCATAGGACCCGGGTACATTCGAGACCAACTTCTACCACCAACAGCCTCCCACCAGCCAGTCCGCTCCCACAGAAAGGGTCTCCTCAGGGTGCCATTGACCAAGTTATGTCGGCTGGCGACACCCAGGGGGAGGGCCTTCTCTGTGGGAGCCCCAGCCCTGTGGAACGAACTGCCCCCGGAAATGCATAAGATCTCCGACCTCCGTATATTTCGCTGTGCCCTCAAGACCCTGCTGTTCCGACAGGCCGGGCTATCAATGTAATGATTTTAAATTGGGTGTTTTAAATTTCTGGGGTTTTAAATTAAGCCAAATTTATTTAATATTTTTAAATTAATTTAAATTGATGTTTATTCTGTTTTTAAATAGGCTGTACAGCGCCCTGAGTCCTTCGGGAGAAGGGCGGTATAGAAATAAAATTATTATTATTATTATTATTATTATTATTATTATTATTATTATTATTATTATTATTATTATTATTATTATTATTATTATTTAAAAACCCCTTCAGTCCAATCCGGCCAGGCCAAATAGCCATGTTTTGAGGTCACGGCGGAAAGAGCGAAGGTCGGGGGCCATCCGGAGCTCCAGGGGGAACTGATTCCACAGAGTAGGCGCACCCACAGAGAAGGCCCGCTCCCTGGGAGTCGCCAGTCAACACTGTCTGGCCGACGGGACCCCGAGGAGGCCCTCCCTGTGAGAGCGCACCGGGCGATGGGGAGATGTTGCTGGCTGCAGATGGTTCGCCAGGTACCCCGGGCCTAAACCATGTAGGGTTTTATAGGTAATTACCAGCACCTTGAATCTCACCCGGAGGGCAACCGGTAGCCAATGCAGGTCCCGCAGGAGGGGTGTAACATGAGAGTATTGGGACACTCCTATCACTACCCGCGTAACCGCATTCTGCACCAGCTGAAGCCTCCGGGTGGTCTTCAAGGGCAGCCCCATGTAGAGAGCGTTGCAGTAGTCAATCCGGGAGGTGACGAGCGCATGAGTGACTGTGCACAGGTCATCACGGTCCAGGTAGGGGCGCAACTGGCGCACCAGACGAATCTGAGCAAATGCCCCCCTTGGTCACGGTCGTAACATGGTCGTCCAGAGTCAACTGTGAGTCCAGGAGGACGCCTAGATTGCGCGCCCTTTCTACAGGGGGCAACACCTCACCCGCTATAGCCAACGATGGAATATTCTCCTGGAACAAGTCCCATCCTCTTCATGGGGAACTACAAGTCCCATCCTCCTGAGCCCCGGAGACCCGGCTCTGCCCCCACACCCCACCTCCTACTCCAAGCACAGACCTCATTCTTGTTCCGAGAGCAAACGGCCATTGAAAAAAAAGAAATTAAAAAATTGATTTGGACTTATGACCGTTGCAGCGTCCCTAGGTGGGGTGAGGTGGGGAGCAAAAAGGGAAATATGGGGGCAGCAGGACTCGTTTAACAACGACTTTCCTTAGCCGCAGAAATTCTGCTCCCAATCATGGCCGTTAAGCCAAGGACAATGTGTGTCGTACTTAAGGAGCAGAAATGAAAGCCAGCTGGGTGATTTTGAAGACAGGATGCAAGTAAATAAGAAATAAAAATTTAAAAAATAAAGAGGCCAGAGTTTAATATCTTATTTGTGTCTAGTAGCAATTTTTTGCGGCAACCACAACACAACACAGGATCCCATTGCACATCACAACCATGTCATGTTTCGCTTGTGAGTCTCACCTTCAAGTTCTACAGGTGGTCCTCGACTTATGACCGTTCATTTAGCGACCGTTCAAAGTGACGGGGGCACTGAAAAAAGGGACACCCGTTGCAGCACCCCTGTAGTCATGTGATCAAAATGAAACTAGTTCATACTTATGTCGATGGCTGGGTCCCAAGATCACATGACCGATAGTCCTCGATTTACAAGGGTTCGCTTAATGACGGTTGCAGCGTCCCGCGGTCCCGTGTGTCCCCCTTTTGCGACTTCTCTTACCCTCAAAGCCAGGGGGGATGCCAGATCCACTTCACAAAGTGACTCACTGAATAACAGCAGTGATTCACTTAACAACGGAGGTGAGTAAAGTTGTAAGTATGGGGCAAAATTAACAAATGTCTCAGACTTAACGACAGAAATTTTGGGCTCAATTGTGTTGCACGTGTAAAGCGTGAGAAAGTGGCCAGCCCTTCCATTGTACAGTCATGGCAGCCATCTTGTTTGCTCCCTTTGCGTGGACACCCGTGACAGCTAGTCCTCGACTTACGACAGCTAATACAACCACCCCAAATGGACTGATTTCCATTTGCTAAGCAAAGCGATAAGAGCGTGCCGCCCGATTTCATCACCTGCTTCTGCTACCGTCGTTCAGTGAATCCCTGCAGTTGTTAAGTGAATCCCTGTGGTCATTAAACAAATCAGGTGGTTGTTAAGTGAATCCAGTGGCCCTTGTTGACCTTCCTTGTCACAAATGTCGATCACGTGACCCTGGGACATTTCAATCATCATCAGTAATCAACCAAATTTTAATCACATCACTGCGTCGGTTGTAAGTGCGAGGACTGGTCATCAGTCCCTTTTTTTCAGCACTGTGGTAAAGTGGTTATAATTTGAGGACTAGCTGTAAGTTATTTTGTGCCCATGGAGGGTGCAGCCATCACTTTTGCAGATATACCCAATGAAGAACTGTTACATATTGGAAATCTTTTAATTCACCGCTCTAGTTTTTGCATAAGAGCTGCGTGATCTTATCCTGTGGAACTCATGGCCACAAGATTTGGAGATTTTTCACGACAGCTTTCAAAGGACAGGGAATAAACCCAGGGAAATGTTCTGTTCAGCTTTGGGGGGGAGCGAGGCCCCCAAATCCTTTTGCAAGGTAGCAAGGGGAGAGACCCCCTCCTTCTTCCTCCTGATTGGGATCCTCTCCCCCCCCACAAGCATAGGCTGGTGTGTGTGTGTGTGTTTGTGTGTGTGTGTGATGGGTTCAACCATCTGGGCATCCCAGAAACAGTTAAATCATCCACCCACCCTCCCTTGTGGGCTTCCATCCACTTAGCCCCCCCCCCACAGCCAAGAAGTTGCAAGACAAGGCTGACCTTAGGACCCCAACCCACGGGGGGGGGGAGGAGGGAGGGAAGAGAGAAGCCCCTTACCTCCCACACAGACCCCTCCCCAGACACAGAATCCCCTGCTGAACATCCTCCACTCTTTCAATCGGGGGAGGGGGGCGAGAGAGGGGGGATCCTTCCCTCCCATGCCCCCCCACCACCAAAATCCCACGCTGTGCATCCTTCCTCCCTCCCTCTCCTACCCCTTCCAAACTGCAAACCCTAAACCCTCCGCCACTTAAGCCGGGGGAGGTGTGTGTGGGGGGGGGGTCTCCGCTGCACCTTCCCTGAGCCGGTCCTTCCCCATTTGCAATTCCACGCGCGTCCCGCGCCCACTCGCGTCCATCCTCCCTCCTTTCCTTCCCTCTCTCTCCCTCCCTTCCGACGCCTCGCCCTCCGCGCGGCTGCGGCGCTTTTGCGCATCTGCACCCAGATCAGAGGAAAGGAGAGCCGCCGGCCGCCTGGTTTCTCACGGGCGGCGTCTGGAGCGAAGGGGACGAAAACGGCGGAGGAGATTGCGGCAGCCCGGAGCAGGAGCGGAATAGAAGGCGGAGAACCGAAAAGAGCGCAGCAGAAAAAGAGCCGGCATGCCCGGGGAAGAAGGAGAGGCGGCGGCGGATAGAAGGGAGATGCTATCCGGAGTCCGGCGGGATCCCACGGGGCGCCCAAGCGAGAGCAGCGGCGGAGCAGGTCGGGCGTAGTTCCGGAGAAGCGCTTGGGCTCTCTCAGGACCTCAATCGCGATCCGGAGCTGTCCGACTCGCTGATCTCCCTCCCCACATTTTTTCCGCCTGGATTAGCAGCCCGCGGACCCCCGACGGTTTTGTCATGCTGTCCCTCCGCCTTCGGGGGCCGGCCGGGGACCCCTGATTTGGGGCTGCGAGGGTGAGCCGGCACCCCCTTTTTCACCATGTGGGGCCAGGCAGACTGAGAGGAAGGGTACTTGCATAGCGCAGCCCTTGTGACTCCCCACCGCCCCTCGTTGCTGCTTCTGCTGCCAAAAAGACCCTCCCTCACTTCCTCACATCCACCATGGGCACTGTGCTGTCCCTCTCGCCCAGTGGCGGGGGCAAAGCCAGCCTTCCTGAGGAGGGGTCCACCAGCTCGCTGGCCCACTACCCGAGTGGTCTGCCCAGCGGTAAGGGAAGCGGGCAGAAGGCAGACAAGACCCTCAAGAGACCCTCCATGTTCATTCCAGCCCTGACGTGGAAGAGGCTCGTGGCCTCCACCAAAAAGCGGGGCTCTCGGGCCAAAGGCGCAGCCCTCCCCGGCAAGAATTTCCCGACGGGAAAAGAGGTAGCCAACCTCAACCACGAGAATATCCAGAAGTCTCTCTCTTGTGCCAACCTTGCCGGCTACGAGGACGGCGGGCCACCCTTGGCGCCGCTCAACACCAAGGGCCTGTCCGTCACCACTGGGGTCCCGGTTGGCTCGTTGCTGAAGCCCGGTGGGTTAGGAGGCAGCTCCTCATCCCCCCGGCGGGTCATCGTCCAGGCATCCACCAGCGAGCTGTTGAAATGCCTCGGTGAGTTTCTCTGCCGGCGGTGTTACCGCCTGAAACACCTGTCTCCCACCGAGCCTATCCTGTGGCTGCGCAGCGTGGACCGCTCCCTGCTGCTACAAGGTTGGCAGGACCAGGCCTTCGTCACGCCGGCCAACGTGGTTTTCGTCTACCTGCTGTGCCGGGAGATGATCGACGGCGACCTGGTGGGCAACGAACACGACCTCCAGGCCGCTCTACTCACCTGTCTCTACCTGTCCTACTCCTACATGGGGAACGAGATCTCCTACCCCCTGAAGCCCTTCCTGGTAGAGGCCTCCAAGGACATTTTTTGGAACCGTTGCCTGCACATCATCCACGCCATGAGTGCCAAAATGTTGAGGATCAACGCCGACCCGCATTACTTCACTCAGGTGTTTGCCGACCTGAAAAATGAAGGCAACACGGCAGCCCCCGAGGACTTTGCCCGTGTCTTGGATCGGTGACTGTGGACTCTTCGCAACTTCGGAGTTTTGGGGGGGGGAACGGGGAGGTTCCTGGGGATCGGTTTGGAATCACGAGTCAGAAGGACCGGCCGTTCCTGCATCCCGAGAGGCTCTACGGCCCTCCGATTTCAGGATTTCAGAAAAGGGAGCATGGCATGGAAGAGGAATACCGATGCAACGAATGTCATGTTTCCCCCTACCTTTGGCTAAAGGAGAGGGGAAGAAGACCACCCCTCCCCCAACAGGGAGGGGGCAGGGGGGTCAGCTTCTGAAAAGCCCGTAATACAGGAAGTCCTCGACTTACAACGGCAAGCGAGACGTTTGTGCAGCCAATTTCGGCCCATTTGTTGTCCTTCCTTGTCACGTTTACACAATCACTGCAGTTGTTCAGTTAGCAACGCGGTTGTTAAGTGAATCTGACTTGCTTGTCAGAAGGTCGCAAAAGGGGAATCAGGAGACACCCCCCACCCCCCAAGACGCGGCAACCGCCCTAAAGATGAACCAGTTGCCAAGCGTTCTGTGACCGTTTGGGAGGCTGCTACGGTCGTAAGCGTGAAAAATGGTCCTAAGTCGCTTTTTTTTCAATGCTGTTGGAAATTTGAATGGTCGCTAAGCAAAGTGTTGTAAGTCGAGGACTATCTGTATTTATTAAATAGCCATTTTTTCTTTCGTCATTTCTTCTGCTAAAGCAAGCAAGCACACCAAGAAATAACATTGGGAAGGAAAAATATTAATGTAACCCCTGAATCCAGCACTGAGGCCATCAACGTCCTTTGAATTCTGCTTCAAAATGGATCTTTTTAAATTCTCTCTCTCTGTCTAATTGATCTCTCTCTCTCTCTCTCTCTTTAACTATCTATATCTCTTTAATCTATCTATCTCTGTTTCTCTCTCTCACTCCATATCTATCTATCTATCTATCTATCTATCTATCTATCTATCTCTCTCTCTCCCCCTCTAATCTAATCTAATCTCTATCTCAATCTACCTACCTATTTATCTATCTAATCACTCTCTCTCTTTCTCTCTTTCTCCCTGTCTATCTCTATCTATCTCTATTTCTCTCTCCCCCTCTAATCTAATCTAATCTCTATCTCAATCTCCCTCCCTATCTATCTAATCACTCTCTCTTTCTCTCCCTATTTTCTATCTATCTCTCAATCTACCTACCTATTTATCTATCTAATCTCTTTCTTTTTCTCTTCCTATCTATTTATCTATTATCTATCATCTATCTATCATCTATCTATCTATCTATCTTCTATCTATCTATATCTCTGTCTATATATTTTCTATTTTCTTTCTATCTATATCTATCAATTTTCATCTATATTTTCATCTATATTTTCTATCTATCTATTTCAATCTACCTATTTATCTATCTAATCTCTCTTTCTGTATTTATATCTCTCTTATCTATCTAATCTATCTCAATATATACTTTATATCTACCTACCTACCTACCCATCCATCCATCCGTCCGTCCTTCTCTCTCTCAATCCTATCTCTCTCTCTCTCTCTCTCTCTCTCTCTCTCTCTCTCTATCTATCTATCTAGAGATCTTTCTTTCTCTATCTATTTATATCTATCTTATCTATCATCTACTGTATCTATCTCTCAATATATCTACCTTATATCTACCTACCTAACTCTCCAACCATCCATCCATCTGTCCCCCCCTCTCTCAATCCTATCTATCCATCCATCCTACCATCCTACTCTGTCCCCCCTCTCTCAATCCTATCTATCTATCTATCTATCTATCTATCTATCTATCTATCTATCTATCTATCTATCTATCTATCAATCATCTAATCCAGTGGTGAAATGTAAAATTTATTACTACCGGTTCTGTGGGTGTGGCTTGGTGGTGGTGGGGTAATATGACTGGGTGGGCATGGCCAACTTTTTAAAAAAAAAAAACTTTTAAAAACATTTTTTCTACCATCTCTTCAGCCGAAGAGGTTGTTAAAAAAATGCTTTTAAAAGGCTCTGATGATCCCAGCTGAGTTGCCTGATCGTCAGAGGCTTTTTTTTTCTTTTAAAACCATTTTTTCTACAACCTCTTCGGCTGAAGAGGTTATTAAAAAATGCTTTGAAAAGCTTCGGGCAATCCCAGCTGAGCCACACGATCATCAGAGACTCTTATTTTTATTTTTAAAAGCATTTTTTCGACCGAAGTGGTTATAGAAAAAATGCTTTTAAAAATTAAAAAAAAAAGCCTCTGATGATCACGCGGCTCAGCTGGGCATGGGGGGGGGCAGGGATTTTTGTTACCGGTTCTCCGAACCCCCCGTCTCCATCACTACCAGATCGGGTGATCCAGTCCGAACCGCGAGCATTTCACCCCTGATCTAATCTCTCTCCCTCCCTCTCTCATATATCTCTCCTCAGCAGGGTTGGGAGAACCCCAGAGATCATGCCCACCCCCCAACCACCCCCACCCCCCAACAAGGGCCTGGCTTCCATTTTTATTTTGAATTTTTGAGCATGCGAGAGTGAGCGTGCAAATGGAAGACAAAGAAAAGAGGCCGGTTATATTCTCGGCTTGTAAGAGACGTGCAGAGCTGAATTTGAAAAGAGGGAGGACTGGCGAAGAAACCAATCCAGAGATGTCTTGTTAGGGCAGAATAGGTCAAAAAAGTCAAGATGGCTGCCACAGTCATGCTACCCAAAATCCTTGATATTTTTGTGTTATTTTCACTTTTCTTAACCCACAGGTAGTCCTCGACTTACGACCACAATAGAATCCAAAATGTCCGCGGCTGAGCAACACGGGTTCACTGAATTTCGCCCCATTTTACGACCTGCCTTGCCACCATCGTTAAGCGAATCGCCGTGCTCCTTCAGTGAGTCAGCCAGCCCCCTGGCTCCTCCGAATCCTTTCCCCACAGGTCGCCCTCGAGTTACGACCGCCGTGCGGCCCAACCTGCCTGCGGCTAAGCATGACAGGGCTTTAGGGAATTTTGCCCCGTTTTATGACCTGTCTTGCCCCCCGTTGTTAAGCAGATCGCTGCCATCATTGTGTTAGCAATGCAGTTGCCGAGTCCATCTAGCATCCCCTTAAACTTGGCTCGTTGGGACGGTCGCCACAGGGGATTTGTGTGACACACACCCTGCGACCATCGCAAATACGAGTCAGGGGTCGTGCGTCAGAATTTCAATCACGCGAATTTCGTTGTTGTGAGAAAACGGTTGTGTGTTCCTTTTGTTAGGGCAACGGTCATAAGGCTGAAAAACGGTCCCAAGTCACTTGTTTCAGGGCTGTCATAATGTCTAAATGAAGTGTTGTAAGTCGAGGACTGCCTGTATTTCTGCTTCCTGTTCGGTTCCCAGCCCTGAGTTCCGATCTTGCCGCTCTGCCATTCTGCCAAGGAGTTTTCGGGACCCATTTTGGGGTCTTGTACCCCAAATATGGGGTTATTTTTACGGTTCACGTTGTCAAATGGCCCATCGGGTCCCTTCCAGATTTTGGAGTCCCCCGTTTCTCATCCCTGCATTGTGACCGATTTTTCCCGACACAGAATGAGACATTTTCCTGCAGGCAGCTGCTGCACTTCGGTGGGCTAAACCATAGTGTGGGAACGCTGGGGTGGGAGATGGGATGTTCCATTTTTAAACATGGGGGTGGACTCTTTTGATTTTTTTTCCCCATCCTGAGCTTAATTTTTCGACATTTTTTTTTGCTTTCAAATGGTGGGGTTTTAAATGTAATATATAAATTTATATATATTTATTTTATTCATTTAAAATAGTCATGTGACCTCGGACCCTGAGGGAGGGGACTTCAGGCCCCCATCTCAGAAAGAGGAATGGGGGCTGCTGCTTCCCAAGGGATGCTGGGAATTGTAGTTTTATAGGACTGCTGACCATCCCTTTAGAGCGGGGGTCTCCAACCTTGGCAACTTTAAGCCTGGAGGACTTCAACTCCCAGAGTAGTTGAAGTCCTCCAGGCTTAAAGTTGCTAAGGTTGGAGACTCCTGCTTTAGAGGACTAACATAACAGTAACAAAGTTGGAAGGGACCTTGGAGGTCATCTAGTCCAACCCCCTGCTCACTCAGGAGACTAGGGATTCAAACCACCGAACTGCTGACTTTTCTGATCGACAAGCTCAGTGTCTTAGCCACTGAGCCACCTAGCCAGGCAAAAAGTAGTCCTGGACTTAAGACGGCTCTTTTAACGTCCATTGAAAATCAGGACAGATTCCACCCCCCCCCCACCTCAAAAGGACCCGGTTCTGAAGTTCTGGTCACCGCCCCCTGCCTCCAGTAAAGAGTCCTTGGCTTATGACGTCGCCAAATCCACATTACTAAGTGAGACATCCGTTAAGTAACGGCCATGGGCTTTTCTTAATGACGGCTGCGGTCATTTAACCAAAAGGTCATGAGATTATGTTGGTCATATGAATCAGCTGTTTTACGATCGTCTCAATTTACGACCGTAGTGGGCAGTCATAAGTCGAGGACTCTCCGTTGAAATATCCCTGGACCTACGACCGCAATAGAGACCAGAATTGCAGTTGTTGAGCAAATCCATGCCGAATTTTGCAATCTTTTCCCCTGCAAATATTAAGCAAATTAATGCGGTTCAATCAGCTGGTCGCTAAGTGAATCTGGCTTCTCCCCCCTCATCGGAAGGTCGCAAAAGGGATCACCTGACCCCGGGACAGCTGCAACCATTGGAAGTACACGCCGTTCGCCGAATGCTGATATTTTTTGATGATGTAATGGTGGGGAAGCTCTAACAGTTTTTAAGAGTAAGTCCTGGTTGTAAATCAGTTCTTTCAGGGCTGTGTTTATGTCCAGCGTTCGCTAAATGAATGATCAGAAGCCGAGGACTGCCTGTATTGAACTAGGCAGAATTCCGCAGGGCAGAAAAACTGGATGGGGTTGTGGGGTTTTCTCAGAGCTGTGGGGTTTTCTTGAAGACGTCTCATGACCCAACTAGGGAACATCATCAGGACTAGAAGAAGTGGGGTTTGTACAGAGGAGGAGAAGGAAGACGACAAAGTCCTCCTTGTTTAGTCCTTCGTCACTAAACAAATATTTGTAAGTCGAGGGCTAGCTGTAGCAACCCTTGGAGACCCAGATAATGGGCATCCATGGTTTTTATATCATCCCAGGGACTGGAAATGCTTGTCTTAGGCTCCTAGAGGTCATCAAGACAATCCACATGCTTCACCCCATTGAACTACATCAAGGAAAACCTCTTTAGACCTCCTCCCCTAATTCCTTTCTTGGATTAGCCATCGTCCGGGGTCTTTGGCGCAACCCCTAACCCGGAGAGAGGGAGTCCTCGACTTACAGCAGTTCATTTAGCGACTGTTCGAAGCGACCACAGCACTGAGAAAAGTGACTTAGGACACTTACGACCATCGCTGCATCCCCGTAATTATGGGATCAAAACTCAGGAGCTTGTCAACTGACTCATACTTATGACGGTCATGTCCCAGGGTCACGCAATCCCCTTTTGCGACCTTCCGACCGGTAGAGTCAGTGGGGAAGTCGGATTTGCTTAACGACCAATGTAACAACTGCAGTTATTGACTGGACCAATGTGGCCAGAAAAGTTGCAAAATGAGGCAAAGTCATGTTTCACTTAGTGACATAAATCTTGGGTTCCCTTGTGGTCGTAGGTCAAGGACTTCCCATATTATGACTTCCATTGGTTTGTTTAGCTTAGTCCTCAACTTATGACCATCATCGGAATGACACCCAGACATCATGGTATGTCATTAAGCAAGCCACCCCAAGATTGTCCCTAATTTTATGCCCTGTTTTTGCAGTAGTCATTAAGTGAATGAGGCAGTCGTTAAGCGGATCCATGGTAGCCCTATGATCGAGGCTAATTTTATGACTCTTTTTTTTTTGCAACAGTCACTAAGTGAGCGCATCGGGCGTTAAGTGGATCCACTCGAAACTGGCAAAAATTGTCACACTTCACAACTGTGTGCGACTGGATGGGGTTGTGAAATCAGGTCATACGTACTCTTTGGGGCGTCCATCGTAACTTGGAACGGTTGCTAGGCGCCTGGTTGTTAAGCGAGGATTATCTCTGCTAGATCTGACCCGTGGAAAAAAATAAACTGTCCATCAGAGGGCACAAAAACGTTGATTCCCCCACCCCCTAGTGTTTCCCTGTTGCCACCTGGTGGTTTTCTGGAGAATTGCAGCCCGGATTTGCTGAAATTCAGCAATTACCTGGCTTCACTACAGGCACAGCAGCAAAATCAGAGCAGTGGGCTGGATTCATTTAGTGACCTTTTGCTGAAAAAAGTGATTTTTTTGGGATGGTTTTCTCACTTAACGACTGTTCCAGCTTTTCCCCACGCTCGGCAACTGGCATGGACATATGTCTGTTGCAACGATCGCCGTTTGTAACCTTCCCTGCCAGCTTCCGATTCGCTTAACGGCCACCTGATTCGCTTAACAAACAGACAGGCAAAAGTCCGGGGTGTGCCTCGCTTAACAACCGACTTGCTTAGCAACCAAACTTTGAGTTCTCGACGATGGTCCTGCTGCACCGAACACAGAAATCTGCTTCACAACCATGACGGGAAAGGTTTGTAGAAGAAGGCGTGATTCAACCACCTCATTTAGCAAAGGAAAGGGGCAGTCTTAAGTCGAGGATCCTTCTGTCTTTTTTTTTTTAATGGACGGAATTCTATTTTATGTCGATTTTCGTTGCAGTTAGGAGAGAAAAACGTGGATTTGGCTCGGAAGTTACGACCGTCATAAGTGCGAGTCAGAGGGCAAGCATCTGAACATAGATCACGTGGCTGTTGGGAATGCTGCAGTGGTCGTAAGTGTGGAAAAAAAACGGTCGTAAGTCCCTTTTTTTGATGCCATCATAACTTCAAAGCGTCACTACACAGACCGTTGTAAGTCAAGGACTCCCTGGTATGTAATCACAATTCTTGAACGGACAACTCACTATTTTATATTGATGAATCACAAATGTCCTCGGCTTATGTCCGTGATGGGGCATAATGCTTCGGCCATTAAGAGAGATGGTCATTAAGTGAGTCTTGTCCCATTTGACGTCCTTGCCACAATTGTTAAGGGAATCACTGCGATCGTTAAGGGAGTCCTGTGGTCATTAAGCGAATCTGGCTTCCCCATGGACTTAGCTTGTTGGAACGTTGCAAAAGCAGGTCACGTGACAGCGACCGTCGTAAATATGAACCAGTTGCCAAGTGTCCAAGTTTTGATCTGGTGACCGACAGTCGTAAGGGTGAAACATGATCCGGAGTTCCTTCTTTTCAGGGCCGTTGTTACTTCGATCACTAAATAAACTGTTTTAATTCCAAGGATTCCTAAAGTCAGCGGGGGAGGCTGGATTCATTTAACAACATGTGATTCATTTAACAACTTCACTGATTGGCCCCCAAATTCATGAACGCAAACCCCAGAGAGTCCTCGACTTACGATGACCACAGTGCCCAATGTACATGTCGCTAAGCGAGGTGGTCATTAAGTGAGTTTCACCCCATTTTATGACCTCCCATGACACTGTCATTAAGTGAATCCCTGCGGTTGTTCAGTTAGTCACACGGTTGTTAAGCGAATTTGGATTTCCCGATGACTTTGCTCGTTAGACGGTCGCTAAAGGGATCATGTGACCCTGGGACATTGAGACTGTGGTAAATGCGAGTCAGGTGCGAAGCGTCTGAATTTTGAATCAAGTGACCCCGGGGATAGCTGCAACGCCCTAAGTATGAAAAACGGTCCTGTTTTCAGTGTGACGGTCGTAAGTGTGAAATCTGTTCCTTTTTTCAGCCACCTGTGTGAACCGTTGTAAGTCAAAGACTCTCTATTTTGATTTTTATCTTGCTTTTCTGCTGCCAAACAGTGTTTTTTTTCTTTCCTTTGGAGTGGAAACCGATTTGTATATAATCCTATAAATATGAATATTCTGCATGCTGAAATATGTATTTATTCTATTTATTCTCCGTTTTTTTTTTGTCCTATTTAAGGAATTCCAATTTGAAATAGTTTTGCTTATAATTGTAAAAAAAAATCAGATTTTCTTGTAAATTTTGTGCAACTGAGAACGAAACCGAAAATAATCAGAATTGATTCATTTTTCCAGGCTGCTATTCTGGATTTTTTTTTTTTCCGGAAAATTCCTTCGATTTGTTCGGATTTGTTGTTATATTTGGATTTTACAAGCAACTTGAACCGGAGCAAATCCTGACTCACAATGTGACTCTCAACAGCGAGGACATTCCGACAACAAAACGACGACAAAACGCACAACACAAGATCAAACGACGTTTTTCCCGCGGCCGGCCTGTGGAATTCATCAAGACTTGAAATATTTTGAAAAAATATTTATTTCTTCTTCTCGTTCTGGAAACTGTGGGGCTCACCGACACTTGAAATTGTTTGAAAAAGTAGGATTTCTTCTTCTCATTCTGGAGACTTTGAAACTTACTGAGACTTGAAATTTTTGGGAAAAAAATGAATTTTTTTTCTTCTTCTCCTCGTTCTGGAGACTGTGGAATTCCCCAACACTTGTAATTTTTTGAAAAAGTAGGATTATTTTTTTCTTTTTCTTCTTCTTCTCATTCTGGAGACTGTGGAATTCCCTGACACTTGTAATTTTTTGAAAAAGTAGGAATTTTTTCCCTTCTTCTGCTTTTTGTTTTGTCAACTGTGGAACTCACCAAGACTTGAAATTCTTCAGAATAGTAGGGATTTTTTTCTTCTTCTTCTTGTTCTGGAGACTGCGGAACTCCCTGAGACAGTTTTTGAAATCGGGTTTGTATAATATTAACAATGGGAGACTTGACAAAAGCGTCGGCTTCTTCTTTTACGTCGAACAATCGGAAAGATGCTGGGAGAAAAATTGTGACAGGTCCTGCACCGGATGCAAAATAAAATGAAGACTGAATTAATTGAATGCCTTGATTAATCCTTTGAAAGTGTGCATGTGGAGGGAAATGAAGGTGGAGGATAAGACCCCCTTTCTGAGGTCCGAGGGTCGGGGTGGGTGGGAGATCCAGATTAAGTGGATTCAGTAGGATCTAAAATCATGGGGGCTGGAAGGGACCTTGGGAGGTCTTCTAGTCCAACCCTCTTCTCAAGCAGGAGACCAGGTTGAATGGCGGTCCAGTCTCTTCTTGAAGATCTCCAGGGATGGAGCAGCCACAACTTCTGGTGGCAAACAGTTCCGCTGGTTAATTGTCCTCTTTCTTCTTTCTTTCTTTCAATCCATTTCTTCTTTCTCCTCCCTCCCTTCCATCCCCTCTTTCTTTTTCCTTCCTTCCTTCCTTCCATCCGTCCATCCATCTCTTCTTTCTTTCTCCCTTTACAATATATATGAGTTGGAAGGGACCTCGGAGGTCATCTAGTCCAGCCCCCTTGTTCAAGCAAGAGACCTTTACAGAATTACCAACCCTCTGCTCAAGCAGGAGTAACAGAATAAACACAGTTGGAAGGGACCTCGGAGGTCATCTAGTCCAGCCCCCTGCTCAAGCTGTATATGAGTCAGCTGCCAATGGTCTTAATTTTTGATCACGTGACCCTGGAAATGCCGCCAGAGTGTGAAAAACGTCCCTTTTTTTCAGCACCGTTGTAACGTGGAATGGTCACTAAGTGAGCCGTCGTAAGCCGAGGGCTACCAGTATTCCCCGATCCTTTGCAGACGGTCCTCAAACGTACGACCGCAATTGAGTCCCATTGCTAAGCAAGACAGTTGTTATTCAGGGAGTTTTGCCCCGTTTTTACCATCTCTTGCCACTGTCGTTAAGCAAATCAGGGAGTCATTAAGTGAATCCAGCGTATGTTCCCCCCCCACCCCCCTTGAGGTTCCTTGTCAGAAACCCAGCTAGGAAGGTTACCAATGGGTGAGCCTGGGATGTTGCGACCGTCGTATGAAAATTGGTCGTAAGTAGCATTTTTCAGTGCCGTTGTAACTTTGAACTACAAAGTTACAAGCTAAACGAATTGCCGGTCATTGAGGACTACCACTGCATGACTGACTTCCAACCCAAACCCAGAGCAAACCCTTTGTTCGCTTAATGTCCATAATTCACTGAATGACCATTGTAATTCATTTAACGACCACTGCAAACAGGGTTGTAAAATCACGGGATCGACCCATTGTTACAATCTTCGTGATTTGCGGCTGTGATGGGCAGGCTGCGCTCCGGTCATAAGCAGAGGACCTTCTACATCCCACCTGACTTGGGACAACACATAACATTAAAAAAAAAAAAAAAAGACATGATCAAGGGGACACAGGAATACAGATCATCCTCAGCTTACGACCGTGACTGGGCTAGACTTTTCTGTCGCTAAGCAGGACCATCGTTAAATGGGTTCTGCCCCATTCAACCGGCTTTCTTGCCCTTGTCGTTTGGGGAATTTTTCAGTTCGCCACATGGTCGTTAAGCAAAACACTGGCTTCGCTGGTCGGAAGTCTGTGAAAGAGACGCTGCAAAAACCAAGTTTTTTTGTTTTTTTTTTAAATTTGATTTATATGCCGCCCTTCTCCGGAGACTCAGGGCGGCTTACAATGTGCTCAGCAATAGCCTTCATCCTTTTGTATATTTATACAAAGTCAGCTTATTGCCCCCACAAACTGGGTCCTCAATTTACCTACCGTAGAAAGGATGGAAGGCTGAGTCGACCTTGAGCCTAGGGAGATTCGAACTTGCAGTAATTGCAGACAGCTGGTCTTAATAACAGGGTGCTTTAAACCACTGTACTACCAAGGCTCTTGGTTGGTGGCCAAGCGTCTGAATTTGGATCCCCAGGATGCTGCCACGGTCGTAAGTGTGAAAAAAATGGGCATCCCTTGCATTTTTTTCTGGTTGCCATTGTCGCTTCTGAAGGTCACTAAACGAACGGTTGTAAATTGAGGACTGGCCATAAAAGGCCAAACCAGACAGGACAGAAAACGAAATTTGGGTCATCTTAAGCTAGGTTTTCCAAGCCCCGTTTGAAACAGCAGCAGAATTGGGGTCCTCCACATTTAGGGGAGGGGATTCTGGGGTCCTGATAGATGGCCTCGAAGGAGCCCCAGCATGCCAACCCTGCAGGGTTGAATCAAGCAGATACAATGTGAGAGAGATTGTCTTCTCAATTTTTTTAAAATTATTTTAATTTCTTTATTAAAAGCGTTGATACGGCCGGCCAATTCACAATTACTCTGGAAGGCTTCCAAAACTACAACCCCAATAAACCCCGCCCCCTTGGCAACATCACACCAAGCGGCCAATAGGTGGGCTCCGTATCACCCCAGGGATCCCTCAATCCCTTCGCAGAATCAGGTCTTCAGGACCTTGTGAAGGACTATCAAGATGGAGACCAGTCTTATCTCCCTAGGGTTGATGTTCCACAGGGAAGGAACCACCACAAAGAAGGTCCTTCTTCCAGGTCCTATTAGATCAGTGTTTCTCAACCTTGGAAGCTTGAAGATGGGTGGACTTCAACTCCCAGAATCCCCCAGCCAGCGTTGCTGGCTGGGGGATTCTGGGAGTTGAAGTCCACCCATCTTCAAGCTTCCAAGGTTGAGAAACACTGTATTAGATGGACCTCTTTAAGAGAGTACCCCATAATATCTCCTGCCTTCCAGCTCCGGTGGGTCGGGTGGATGTAATTTGAAGATGGTCCTTCAAGTAACAGAAGAAGCCCCATGGAGAAGGTCCTTCTTCTTGATTACACCAGATGGACCTCCTTAGGAGAGGGGAGAAGGTCTTCTACTTGATCCTAACAGATGGACCTCCTGAGGAGAAGGTCCTTCTACTTGGTCCCCACAGATGGACCTCCTGAGCAAAAGGGAGGAGGTCCTTCTACTTGGTCCTAAGAGATGGACCTCCTGAGCAGAAGGGAGGAGGTCCTTCTACTTGGTCCTAAGAGATGGACCTCCTGAGGAGAAGGGAGGAGGTCCTTCTACTTGGTCCTAAGAGATGGACCTCCTGAGGAGAAGGGAGGAGGTCCTTCTACTTGGTCCTAAGAGATGGACCTCCTGAGGAGAAGGGAGAAGGTCCTTCTACTTGATCCCAACAGATGGACCACCTGAGGAGAAGGGAGAAGGTTCTTCTACTTGCTCCCAACAGATGGACCTTCTGAGGAGAAGAGAGAAGGTCCTTCTACTTGGTCCCACAAGATGGACCCTCTTAAGAGAGGAGACCCATAACATCTTCTGCCTCTCTGTTCTGGTGGGTCAAGGAGATGTACCTGGGAAAAGAGGGTCCTTCAAATAACATTGAAGGAGCCGCCACGGAGAAGGCCCTTTTTCTGAGTCCCACCAGATGGACCTTCTTAAGAGAGGAGACTCATAACATCTCCTGCCTCCCTGCTCTTCTGGGCTGGATGGATCTAATTGAGAAAAGAGGTCCTTCAAAAAAACCTGGTCTTCCATGGTTCTTCTCCACCGGGGTTCGAATTCAAACCACGTTTCATGGTTAGGGATTCTGGATCCGTTGAAAGATCTGGTTAGATGCACGGCAGGAACTTAAGCCATCTTTTCTCATACAACCCAACAAGGCAGACACAGATTTCAAGGGATAATTAGAACTGCAGAAAAAAGCAACGGCTACCAACCTGCCTTCCATGGAGGACCTGTCTACTGCACCAGTCAAATCACTCTGCTTAACATCTAATTCCCACAACACTCTCAAATACTTTACTAAGACTGCATTACTATCCTTCTTCTCTTCCTTCCTAGTACCTATCTCTTCCCACTTACGACTATAACCATGTCGCTCGTATCTTTACAACTTATAGTTTTTAATTGTTTCCTAGTATGATTTGATTGCTTATTAGTATCCTATGACTATCACTAAGCGTTGTATCTTATGATTCTTGATAAATGTATTTTATTTTTCTTTATGTACACTGAGAGCATTTGCACCAAAGACAAATTCCTTGTGTGTCCAATCTCATTTGGCCAATAAAGAATTCTATTCTATTCTATTCTATTCTATTCTATTCTATTCTATTCTATTCTATTCTATTCTATTCTACAGCTAGTCCTCGACTTACAGCGACAGTGGCGCCCAAAATTTCTGCTGCTGAGCGAGACATTCGTTGAGTTTTGTCTCGTTTTACAACCTTCCTTGCTGCCGTTGTTAAGCGAATCCCTGCAATTGTTCAATTAGCAAGCCAGTCATTCAATGAATCGGGCTTCCCTGTTGGCCGCTTTTCGGAAGGTCGCAAAAGGGGGGAAATCACGTGACACACACACCCCGGGATATTGCAACCGTCATACATATGAGTCAGTTGCTGTGCGTTGTAAATATGAGTCGGTTGCCATGCATCTGTGTCGGGTACGCGGCAACGGTTGTAAGTGTGAAAAAGAGTCGTAAGTCGCCTTTTTTCCAGCGCCATTGCAACTTGGGACAGTCGCTAAATAGACCGTTGTAAGTCGAGGACTAGCTGTAATGAGTATTGTTCTCTCAAAGCGATGGAAGGAAGAGCTTCAGCTAAAAAAATTGAATGCAGTACCGCCTTCCTCCGCTCAGCTCCAAAAGGCAACAATTTAAAAATATAATAAAGACGCTAGACCTTATGATTTGTGGAATCGTTTTGGCTGCTCTCCCAGGAGCCAGAAAGGTTCAAGGCAACACTGGTTCATCGGCTCCTTGGCCAGGAGAGCACAAAGCCATCCCGGGTCTTGGCGAAATCCGGCAGGGTCACGTCGTCCCGGGTCGTGACCGTCACTAAGCGTTTCCGGTTGTTTTGGCTAAGCGGGATGCGGTCGGACACTGTCACTTGGAGGTCTCGTTTGAGCCTGTGAAGAGAGAAAAAAGAGGAGCTTGAAAAAAATGGGCCAGAGGGTATAAACCAGCTGAGAAAAAGCACAAACCATGGTTTGTTCAATCATTGTTTATTGAAAAGACGTGGTTTATTGTCAGGATTCATAAGCCAGAAATCATGAATCATGTATGATTCATGGCCTTAGGGCAACTTAGGATGTCTAGATCAGGATTTCAGCTACCAGCTGGCATTCTTTAAGACGGGTAGACTTCGATTCCCAGAATCCTCCACCCGGCATGCTTTAATAGGGGTGCACCTCAACTCCCAGAATCCCCCAGCTGTGATGGTCGTAAGTGTGAAAAATGGTCCTAAGTCGCTTTTTTCAGTGCCGTTCTTACTTCAAACGGTCGCTAAATGGAACATTGTAAATCGAAGACCCCCGGGCATCAATCCGTCGTAGGGACATTTCTCGCCATGTTGGGAGACCGAGAATCCTTTGGCAGGCAAGGATTTAACCCAGATCTAAACTTAGCCTGATGCTGTCTCTCTTCCCAGCCAACCGTCACCATGGCAGCTGGGTGCTAGGTGGCTGCCATGGCAACCAGAGCATCCTTAGTTCCTAAACTTCCCTGCTGGACAAGCGGGAAACAAACCAGGATGAACGACAGAATCCTGGTTGGCAAACGAGAAACCAACAATCGGACCTCCGAATCCGGCATTTCTTAGGTCCTCGATTTACAATGATTCATTTAGTGACTGTTCGAATTGAAAATGGCACTGAAAAAAAAGGGATTGAGGACAATTTCCCGCACTTATGACCGTTGCCGCATCCCCCCGTGGTCATAAATTCACATGCTTGTGTGACGGACTCGTATATATGACGGTCGCCATATTCCCCGGGGGTCACATGATCCCTGTTTGCCCCTGTTAGAAAATGGGGCAAAACTCACAACATATGTCTCACTTAGCGACAGAAATTTTGGGCTTTATTGTGGTCATAAGTCGAGGACTGCCTGTATAACTTATCCCTCGCTAAAGGGGTCTTTTGTAGACCAAATATTTGCCTTAAAGCTTTTTTGCTTTGCTTTGCTTTCCTTTCTTTTTTTCTTTTCATTTCCTCTCCACTTTTCTCCTCCTTTTCCCTTCCCTTCTTTTTCCTTTCCTTTCTTTTTTCTTTTTTCTTTCTCCTTTCCTTCCCTGCCTTTTCTTTCCTTTCTCTCTCTCTCTTTACTTTCTCTTCTCTTCTTTTCCTTTCTTTTCCTTTCCTCTCCTCCTCTCTTCTCCCTTTCCCTTCCCTTCTCTTTCCTTCTTTTTCCTTTCCTTTCTTTTTCCTTTTTTCTTTCTCCTTCCCTTCCCTTCTTTCCTTTCCTTTCCTTTCCTTTCCTTTCCTTTCCTTTCTCCTTTCCTTTCCTTTTTTCTTTCTCCTTCCCTTCCCTTCTTTCCTTTCCTTTCCTTTCTCCTTTCCTTTCCTTTTTTCTTTCTCCTTCCATCCCCTTCTTTCCTTTCCTTTCCTTTCCTTTCCTTTCCTTTCTCCTTTCCTTTCCTTTTTTCTTTCTCCTTCCCTTCCCTTCTTTCCTTTCCTTTCCTTTCTCCTTTCCTTTCCTTTTTTCTTTCTCCTTCCATCCCCTTCTTTCCTTTCCTTTCCTTTCCTTTCCTTTCCTTTCCTTTCCTTTTTTCTTTCTCCTTCCATCCCCTTCTTTCCTTTCCTTTCCTTTCCTTTCCTTTCCTTTCTCCTTTCCTTTTTTCTTTCTCATTTCCTTCCCTGCCTTCCTTCCTCCCTCTTTCTCTTCTCTTCTCTTCTCTTCTCTTCTCTTCTCTTCTCTTCTCTTCTCTTCTCTTCTCTTCTTTTCTCTTCTCTTCTCTTCCCTTTTTATTTCTCTTCTTCTTCTTTTTCTCTTCCTTTCTCCACGATTTTACCTGCCGGTTCTCCCTTCCCATCTCCAGATGACTCAAATTCAAGGGTGTGAAGTCATCCTTCTTTCCGGCCAATGAAGGCATCACCGGCAAAAGCTTGACGCATTCAAGGCTGTTTCCCACTCCAAGGTGGCCGGCCAAAAAGCCGAAACTGAGGCACGGAGAAGCTTTTGTGCAAGGTCAGGATGGCAACAGGGACAATGCAGGCAATTGTACACTCGTATGACCATCAGACAGATAGCCTTCACATTGGAGCTCACAATTTCTCTTGCTAAGGGACACCGTTGTTAGGTGAATTTTGTCCCATTATATGGCCTTTCTTGCCGCCATCGTTAAGGGAATCCCTGCAGCTGTGAAGCGAGTCACACGGTCGTTATAAGTGAACCTGGCTTCCCCATCGACTTTGCTTGCCAGGAGGTCGTTAAGAAGGGAATCACGTGACCCCAGGGACTGCGACCGTCATAAAGATGAGTCGGGGGCCAAGCATTTGAATTTTGATCGTGGGATGCCACAATGGTCGTAAGTGCAAAAAACAGTCATAAGTCACTGTTTTCATTCCTTGGAACGGTCACTAAATGAGCTGTTGTAAATCGAGGACTGCATATTGTTGAAAATGAGATTGAGCTGAGCTCAGAGCCTTTTGGGATATATTGGGTGAGTACCTCATCTCATCCTAGCAACATGGCCCAGGAGGGCTGTAGATGATGGAAGCTGTAGTCCGCCCTCCTTCCTGGACCTCCACCGAGGAACTTAAGATCTGACCTCTGTTTGTGTGTTCCAATTAGGCATAGATTTTCCAGAAGGAAAATCGGCATTTCCTTCCCCCCCCCGCTCCTGATCTTCTTTCTCTTTCTCCTCCTCGTTTCTTTTTTTCTCTCCTCCCTCCCTGCTCTTCTTTTTTCTGAATCTGATCTACTCATGAACTTTCCAGCAGTTACCTAGCAACCCTCCCAAAAGAGGTTTTCCACATTTATTCAAAGTGGGGCAGCAGATCTCCGACGCCTCCAGCTGTGCGAGAAGATATACGGAGAAAGATGCAACCAAGGATGATTCTGGGGACCCCCAAATTGGATGCAGACGGGTTACAGGTCATCATATCCCTTCCAAATATGTTATTCTATGTTTTGGGGTGTGAACTGGGAAACTGAGCATCCTAAACCAAGGCAAATCCCAAAATGCTAGGGAATTGCTGGAAACGTGGCACTCAGACAGAAGCAGCCATCAACAGACACATAGAGGTAAATAATGTTTACACGCCTTTGAAAAAAGATAATAAAATTTAAAACCGACAATATAGGGACTGACAGAATGAAAACTGTCAGTCCTTAATTGCACAACACATGGACAGATTCAACCATAGTTCCAGCTGGGAAATTTTGAGCATCCTAGACCAAAGCAAGCAAAAAAAAAACAAACATTAGAGAATTCCTGGAAGACTGGCATGCAGACGAAGCAGCTATCAACAGACACGTAGAGATAAATAATGTTTACACGCATTTGAAAAAAGACAATAAAATTTAAAATTGACAGGGTAGGGACTGTAACAGCCACTATGTAGGACAAACAGGGAGAACACAGCCATGAATCCCAGGTAGCAACCAGGAACACAACAAGTGGTCAGAAGACACAACGAGAACTCCTTAATTGCACAACAATATGGACAGATTCAACTGTAGTTTCAACTGGGAAACTCTGAGCATCCTGGATCAAACCCAGTTGGAAAATGTTAGATAACTTTTGAAAGATGGCATTCAGACAAAGCAGCCATCAACGGACACAGTGAGATAAATGATGTTTATACGCCTTTGAAAAGAGACAATAAAATCTACAACAGACAAGGTAGGGATTGTAAGAGCCACTAAGTAAGGACAGTCGGGTAGAAGGCTAGCAGAGCGCATCCACGAACACAAACAAGCAGTCCCAAGGCAAGATTCGAACCTTGTGGTGAAAAACTGAACAAAAAAGCTGGTAATTCTTTTTCGCGTTGTGTTAACACCTCTGTTTTTGCAAGCCCTCCGCCGCGCCGTCACAACTTCAGAAGTGCAAATGAAAGTCTAAATAAATGGATTTAGGATCGCACAGAACTGTGGCTTCGAGTCTCACACTTTGAAACTTCACAGTTTCACAGCAAAAGTGGAACAGAGACAATGTATATCTGTGTGTTTGTGTTAATTATACTGATTTTTCTTTCGTTAGGAATTAAAAACGCAATTAATTTTAATTAAAAATTAAAAATTTTTGGGCCATGTGGCTAATAATGCTATTTTAAGGTTCTCCATTAAGGTTCTCCATTTGTAGGGTTCGTTTTTTGTAACTGAAGCCAATTTAGTCTAGGCGCAAGAGCAGGGAGACGGGAGTTCTAGTTCTGCCTGAAGCATGAACATTAACAGTTAGTTCTAGTTGGTGAGTTCTAGTCCCGCCTTAGGCATGAAATCCGGATGGGGGATTTGGGGCCTGCCCAACCCACCTCACAGGATCGTTTTTCTGGGGAAAGTAGGAGGAGGAAGGAGATTTGCTCACTCCCTTGAATTATTTGTGAAAATAATAAAGGCCAGATAAAAGTCTCACCCACACATAAATTCGTCAATAAATCAAATATTTCAAATAATGGAGGATTAGGGCCATCAAATCTCAAAGACGCTTCTTTGAGGACGACCGAAATTTAAATATAAATTAAATTATTTTACTATAAATATTGCCCCAATTCCATCTCTGTTTTCCACCTCTTTAGTGAGAAATCTCCGTCGCTAAAGGTGAGACTCAAACATTTTTCTAAAATGATCCAAACGATTCCTTGAAATATTACTCTGCAGCTGGTCCTCAACTTACGACGGGTTCACTTAGCGACCATTCGAAGTTAGAACAGCCCTGAAAGAAGTGAGCTAAGATGGGTTCTTGCATTTAGGACCGTCACTGCATGCCCACGGTCATGTGATCCAAATTCACTATGATTGGTCCTCGTACTTATGACCGTCACGGCTTGCACTGGGTCACATGATCGCAATTCGAACGCTGGACAACTGGCTCGTATTTACTGGACTCGTTGAACAACCGTGTGATTCACTTAATAACCTCCCTGATTGGCACCAAAATTCCCAAATCTCAACCGAAATTCTCCAGATAATCTCCCGGGCACTGAAATGATCTCCTGGGGTTAAAGATTTCGTGGATGTTATAGAGATGAACAAACTGTCCCAAATTACACCAGAAATTAGAGCAGCTCTTCTAAAACAGGAATATATATATACACACACACACACACACACACACACACACACACACACACACACACACACACACACACACACAATGTGTGTGCATGTGTGTGTGTGTGTGTGAGAGAGAGAGTGTAATCTTATTTTAGAACAGCTGCTCTAATTTCTGGTATATTTTGGGGCAGGGTGATCTATCTATCTATCATATCTATCTATCTGTCTGTCTGTCTGTCTGTCTGTCTATCTATCATATCTATCTATCTATCTATCTATCTATCTATCTATCTATCTATCTGTCTGTCTATCTAGCTGTCTCTCTATCAACTATCTATCAACACATTCTCTCTGTCTATCCATCCATCCATCCATCCATCCATCCATCCATCCATCCATCTCTCTCTCTCTATCTATCTATCAACACACACACACACTCTCTCTCTCTGTCTATCTATCTGTTTCTCTATCAACTATCTATCAACACACACTCTCTCTCTCTATCTATCATCTATCTATCATCTATCTATCTATCAATCTCTGTCTATCTAGCTGTCTCTATCAACTATCTCCTATCAACACACTCTCTCTGTCTATTCATCCATCCATCCTTCCATCTCTATCTCTATCTCTCATCTATCTGTCTATCTATCTATCTATCTATCTATCTATCTATCTATCTATCTATCTATCTATCTATCTATCTCTGTCTATCTAGCTGTCTCTCTATCAACTATCTATCAACACACTCTGTCTCTCTATCTATCCATCCATCCATCCATCCATCCATCCATCCATCCATCCATTGTCTGTCTGCCTGTCTCTCTCTATCACTAATCAATCTGTCTTTCTGTCTATCTATCTATCTATCTATCTATCTATCTATCTATCTATCTATCTATCTATCATCTATCTATTATCTATCTATCAATCTGTCTATCTAGCTGTCTCTATCAACTATCTCTCTATCACCACTCTCTCTCTCTATCCTCTATCCATCCATCCATCCATCTATCCATCCATCCATCCATTGTCTGTCTGTCTGTCTCTCTCTCTCTCTGTCACTAATCTGTCTGTCTGTCTGTCTATCTATCTATTTATCCTCTATCACTGTCTATCCATCCATCCATCCATCCATCCATCCATCCATCGTCTGTTTGTCTGTCTGTCTGTCTCTCTCTATCTGTTACTAATCAATCTGTCTGTCTGTCTGTCTGTCTATCTGTCTATCTATCTCGCCTGATAGAATGCCACGCTAAAGGACGGTTTCTCATATTCCCATCAACAGATAAAAACCAATATCTCAACAGCCTAGCAACCGGAGTCCATCCTTCACAACACGCACACGGGAGAAGCTGACAGATGGCACAGGGTGGACATTTACATGTGTGCGGAGGAGGGCAACACGTACTTCTTGTTTTTGACTTAAAAAACAAAACAAAACAAACCAGACGTGGAAGTCGAATAAAATGTACAAATGACTCTTCCAAATCGGTCATCCTATGTTTAAAAAGCAGCTGTCTGCATGTTTGGGTACCACTTAAGAGAAACACAATCTCCTGTTTTTGCAAAAATAGGGTAAGCATTTGTGCTGTGCAATGAACGTGCTTGCAAACTCACAAAAATATTATTTCAGCTCCTCCAAAGGCAAGGAATCCTCGAGTAGATAGATAGAACAATGGATGGGTGGGTGGATGGATGGATGGATGAATAGATACTGTAGATGTAGATGGATGGATGGATAGATGGAGATATAGATAGATAATGATAGATAGATAGATAGATAGATAGATAGATAGATAGATAGATAGATAGATAGATAGATAGATAGATAGATATAGATGGATGGATGGATGGAGAGAGAGAGAGAGAGAGAGAGATAGATGGATGGATGGATGGATGGATAGATAGATAGAGAGAGAGAGAGAGAGAGATGGATAGATAGATGGATGGATGGATGGATGGATGAATAGATACTGTAGATGTAGATGGATGGATGGATAGATGGAGATATAGATAGATAGATAATGATAGATAGATATAGATAGATGGATGGATGGATGGATGGATGGATGGATGGATGGATGGATGGACAGATGGACAGACAGACAGACAGATAGATGGATGATGGGGGGATAGATAGATGAGATGGATGGATGGGTGGATAGATATAGACGGATGGATGGATGATAGATACATAGACAGACAGATAGATGGATGGATGGGTGGATAGATAGATGAGCTGGATGGATGGATAGGTAGATAGATAGGTAGACAGACAGACAGATCAATAGTTAGAGACAGAAACAGGGAAAGGGATGATGGATGGATGGACAGACAGATGAATAAAAGGACTAATGGCTAAATCGATAATTAAATCCCACACATTTATTCTTCAAGCAAAGGATCAATAGTCCTCGGCTTACAGCCATTCATTCCTTCACTGGGGTCAAAGTGACAACAGCACTAACCCCCCCCCATTTTTCACACTTACAACCGTCGCAGTATCCCCACTAACACATGATCAAAATTAGCACGCTTGGCCACGAGGCCCATATTGATAAAGGTTGCAGTTCTCCTGGGGTACTATTCCTCAATTTACGGCCACAATTAGCCTCCGATGGATCGCTCTCGACTTAAGCGCTGAACCCCAGCGCGTGACTCCCTTAACGACTGCAGTGATTCGCTTAACAACTGTGGCCAAAGAAGCCGTAAAAATCAGATGCGACTCTATTACTTATTTATCACATTTTCACTGCATCCTGAAATCCCCCACAGGGTCAACACAGGTAGTCCTCGACTTACATCCGTTCCGTTTAGCGACCGACATGACAACTCTGGCTCTGGAAAAGAAACGAGTGACGTCCGTCTTTTCCACTGAATGACTGTCGCCGCATCACTGTGGATCCACAGTCAGATGCTTGGTGACCGACTCAGACTTACGACCGCCGGATCCCCTGTTGTGGCCTTCGGACAAGCAGGCCCTGCGATTCCCTGAAGAGCCGCAGGGATTCACTTAACAACGGTGGCCCACGTCTCACTTAGTGACGGGAAGGTGAATTGCGGTCGTAAGTCGAGGACTAGCTGGAGATGCTCGCGAGAGGAATCGCCTACCTCCTGAAGTGGTCCACCATGACTCCAACCAGCTCTCCGACCCGGTTGTCGTTGGCCGGTTGCATTTTGTGAAGACACACCACCAGGTACTTCTGCTTCTCCAGGTGGAAAACGACCAACTGGTCCTCGCCTGTGGTGACACTCAGACCGGACACCTGTGAGGGCAAAGAAAGCGTTAAAGAAAGGTCGTTTGGGCAACTCTCACCGGAGGAGGAGGAGGAGTTGTGGGGTCCTTGATGCACTGTGGTTTTCTGGTAGACGTTTCATGACCCAACTAGGTAACATCATCAGTGCTAGAAGGGAAGGGGTTGTGGAGTGGAAGGAGAGGAGGGGGAGGGGGAGGGGTTTTCTTGCAGGCGTCACATGACCCACCTAGCAATGTTCTCCATGCAATCTCTAAGGCTGGGAACGAGGCTCTCAATGTTTTGCCTCCTCTGTGAGGATCGGGCCCCCCTAACCCCGGAAACACCTTCTGCTCTTCTGCAGACCCCCAACCTCCCCCCCAAAATCAGGAGAACCCCCCCCCCTGCCTCAACCCCCTTCTTACTGTGCCGAGAGCAATGGCCTTCTTGACTCGGTATTGCTTCCGGGGGTCCAGCTTGTAGAGGTGCTGGTCGGTGATCAGTAGAGCTCGATCCGTCCGTTTGTTACACCGGTTGATCTGGGGAGGTTGGGAAATGGTCAAGAAGGTCCCCACCCTGAGAAGAACCAACTTGGGACTCCCCCCTCACCTACCAGATCGAGGAAAAGAGGGGGGGAGACAGCCCACCTTGTTTGAGCCCTGGACATGGGGGACCAGGCGCCGTCCTGTGGCTACTTCTTGCTTGCAACAAAACCAGCTTCGGGCTACTTACTGGCATCTTGGAGGTGTTACCATAGAGACTTCCAGGGATAGAGCGGACTTCTCTAAGTTGGTTGGGGGAATCTTGGCCGTGCCACACCTGTGGAGGCCGTCCTTCTAATTTGATGCTTTGGAAGTGGCATCGTAGAGACCTCCAGGGATAGAGTGGCCTTCTTGAATCTGGCACCTGCTGGTGGTGTTACCATAGAGACTTCCAGGGATAGAGTGGCCTTCTCTAACTTGGCACCTTCCAGAGGCTGGTGGACTTGGTAGTGCCACACCTATGGATGCCATGCTTCTAACTGGCACCTTGGAGGTGGTATCATAGAAATCTCCAGGGATAGAGCGGCCTTCTTTAATCTGGCACTTCCCAGATGTTAGGGGAATCAGCAATGCCACACCAGTGGAGGCCATGCTTCTATTTGGCATCTGCTGGAGGTATTATCATAGAGACTTCCAGGCATAGAACGGCCTTCTCTAACTTGGCACCTTCCAGATGATGGGAGGCTTGGCAGTGCCACACCTGTTGATGGCATGCTTCTAAATGGCACCTTGGAGGTGGTATCATAGAGACCTCCAGGGATAGAGTGGCCTTCTCTACCTTGGTTGGGGGGACTTGGCAATGCCACACCTGTGGAGGCCATGCTTTGAATTGATACTTTGGAGGTGGTATCATAGAGACTTCCAGGGATAGAGCGGCCTTCTTGAATCTGGCCGTTCCCAGATGTTAGGGGAATTGGCAATGCCACACCTGTGGAGGCCATGTTTCTAACTGGTCCATGCTTTCTGTCTCTCACTTTCTCTCTCTTTCTCTGTGTCTCTTTCTGTCTTAGACTCAGCAGCTTGAGGATGGCTTGGACTTCAACTCCCAGAATTCCCCAACCAGCCTGACCCAGGTCTGCTCTCACCTTACGCACGTGGCATGAGAACAAGACGGAACTGAAGTGCATCTTGTCTTTCAGGGCTGAGACCTGTTTGACGAACTGGGTAGCCAAGGCTGGGTTCTCCTCTGCCTGGAGAGGAAGCAAAGAGGACAGGAGGTGGGTTATCTCTTGTGGGCGGGGGGGGGAGAAGAGGACAAAGAGGAGGAGGAGGACTGGGGGGGGGGTCCCTTGGGGCTCTCTGAGCTGGGTAATTCTCTCTCTCTCATATCTATCTATCTATCCATCTATCTATCTTTTTCTATCTATCTATCTATCCATCTATCTATCTTTTTCTATCTATCTTTTTCTATCTATCTTTTTCTATCTATCTATTTTCTATCTATCTTCTATCTTTTTCTATCTTTTTCTATTTTCTTTCTATCTACATCTATCTATTTTCATTTATATTTATATGTCTATCATCTATATTTTTCTTTTTCTATCGATCTATCTTTTTCTATCTATTTTCTATCTATCTATCTATCTTCTATCTATATTTTTCTATTTTCTATCTATCTATCTATCTATCTATCTATCTATCTATCTATCTATCTATCTATCTTCTATCTATATTTTTCTATTTTCTTTCTATCTACATCTATCTATTTTCATTTATATTTATATGTCTATCATCTATCTTTTTCTATCTATCTATTTTCTATCTATCTATCTATCTATCTATCTATCTATCTTTTTCTATTTTCTTTCTATCTACATCTATCTATTTTCATTTATATTTATATGTCTATCATCTATCTTTTTCTATTTTTTTCTATCTATTTTCTATCTATCTATCTATCTATCTATCTAACTTTTATCTATCTTTTTCTATCTTTTTCTATTTTCTTTCTATCTACATCTATTTTCTATCTTTTTCTATTTTTTTCTATCTATCTTTTTCTATCTATCTTTTTCTATCTTTTTCTATCTTTTCTATCTATCTATCTATCTATCTATCTATCTTCTATCTATATTTTTCTATTTTCTTTCTATCTACATCTATCTATCTATTTTCATTTATATTTTCATCTATATTTTCTATCTATCTATCTATCTATCTATCTATCTATCTATCTATCTATCTATCTATCTATCTATCTATCTATCTATCTATCCTGTCCAGAGTGAAATGCACCCTTGACTCACTTGTGGGACTCCAGGGAAGGGCCTGTGTTTCCTTGCTGCCTCTGGGCATGTGTGGATGTCCGTGCGAGGAGAAAGCTATTCTTTGTTTCCTACACACCAATTGCACAATAGATCGAAAGGGTTATGGGGGGGGGGAAGTGAGGGAGGGAGGCTCCCCTAATCTTCTGCCTCCAGCCAAGAGGTTTCGGGAAGACATCACCATGGAGATGAGGGGGGCGTCGAAGAAAAAAGCCATTCTCTTAGATGCCCTGGGGTGCATCACCCGAACTCAGAGGCAGATAGAAAAAATAAAAAAAGAAACCCTGCTTCTGGCTTCCTAGGAAACTTCAAGGCAGGTGGGGGTTGTGGGGTGGGGTCTCAGGACAGGATAGACAGAAGAGGCTGTTAATAGCTCAGAACTGAACTGTGGGGTCCTTGGTGCTCTCTGAGCAGGGTGGATTTCTTGCAGACATTTTATCACCCAACTAGGGAATGTCATCAGTGCTGGAAGGGAGGAAGAGGAGGAGGAGGAGGAGTGAGATCTCCTGGTGGTCTCCTTTTCAAATACCAACACCATCTTGCTGTGTTTTCCAGATGTCACAGGTAGAAAACGTGTCAGTGTTTGCTACCTGTGAGGTCTCCTGGTGGTCTCCTTTTCAAATACTTACACTATCCTATTACACTTTCTAGATCAGCCCCATTTACTACCGGGAGCTGTGAGATCTCCTGGTGGTCTCCTTTCCACATACCAACCACATCCTGCTTTGCTTTCCCAATTAGCCACTTTGGCTAGCTGTGAGATCTCCTAGTGGTCTCCTTTCCAAATGCTGAATACATCCTGCTGTGCTTTCTAAATTAACTGAGTTTGCTGACTATTTCCTTTTTTTTTTTTTTTTTTAATAATTTTTAAAGCCAACATGAAAGGAAGGAGAAATGGAGGACAGACACTCTCACAATCCTACACTTGTCACACGGGACAACCCTACAATTTTGGATAAATCACGGATTTCTCCGATGGAGCGAAAGCCCCACTCTGGAGTAACTCCAGATCCTTGACTCACAACTCAACGTGACACACACACAAAACCCCCCACGTCAAAGCGTAAACAGATGGCAAATCTGGGGAACACACAAAAAACTAACAACCCACACCTCTCTCGTCACCCTCGCCCACCGACAGCCGGGAAGAAAAGCGTGGGCCGAGACGCGCTTATAATGTCACTAAGCGGAGCCCTTTAATTAGCTGGCATTTTCAAAGCTGGTGTGTATGTGGTTTCCTTTCCGGAGATCGTGGGCACTCCGACGCCAGAGGTTTTTAAGAAGAAATCTGGCAACTCTCATAAGGTCTCCTGATCGAGCAGGGGGTTGGGCTAGATGACCTCTAAGGTCCCTTCAATGTTATTCTATGATTCTCTAAGCATCTCCTGCTACACCAGGGGGTTGGACTAGATGACCTTTAAGGTCCCTTCAATGTTATTCTATTATTCTCTAAGCATCTCCTGCTTCACCAGGAGGTTGGACTAGATGACCTCTAAGGTTCCTTCCATTTCTGTTATTCCATGGTTCTATAAGGGTCTCCTGGTTGAGCAGGGGGTTGGGCTAGATGACCTCCAAGGCCCCTTCCAACTCTGTGATTCTGTTATTCTGCTTCTCACAAGGATCTTTCAATTTTGTGAAGCAACTTTTGCTCCATTTTACAAGCTTCCTTGCAAGAGTTCTTAAGCGAATCACTGCAGTTGCTAGTCAACCGGTCGTTAAGTAAATCCGGGTCCCCCATTGTCTTTGCTCGTCAGAAGGTCGCAAAAAAGGGATTACGTGACCCCTGGGACACTGGGGCCATTGTAAATATGACTCAGTCGCCGAGTTTCTGAATTTTGAGCAATCTATCACGAGGGAATGCTGTGATGGTCGTAAATGTGAGACACAGACCTAAGTCCCTTTTTTCCAGTGCCTTTGTAACTTTGAGGAGGTCGCTAAATGAACCATGGTAAACTGGAGGATTCCTGTCGTTCATGGCAGATCAGACTAAAAACCCCATGTTTCATAGCTAGTCCTCGCTTTACAACCAGTTGTAAAGCAGTTAAAACTGGTGAGCGACAATTCTTTGGTATCTTTGAACCGTCACTAAACGAACGGTTATAAGTCGAGAACACCCTGAATGAACTAAGGCTGCGTAAATACACAAAGGCCTTTTCTGATAGAGGAACACGTCAAAAGAAAGAACGGGTGTGAGAATCGCACAATTGTACGTACCAACACTAAATAGTTCTGTCTCCAGTTTCGGCAACAACCCCAATTTTTCCTCCGGTCTTGCAAGACGTCGAAGGCGGCAACTTTGGCTTTGATTTGGCCCATCTCGGACGGAGGGATGTTGGTCACCAGCTGCCTGGCTCGCCACCTGTAACAACACAACCGCAAGCACAACGTTTTACAACGACATGCAACGGTTCGTTTAGTGACGGTTGAAACGTGCAACGTGAATGAAATTGAGACGGTCAGGAACTTAAAGCCTTTAACAGGAGAGGACTTCAACTCCCAGAATCCCCCAGCCAGCATACTTTAATAGGGGGGGGCTTCAACTCCCAGAATCCCCCAGCCAGAATGCTCTAACAGGAGAGGACTTCAACTCCCAGAATCCCCCAGCCAGCAAGTTTTAACAGGGGAGGACTTCAACTCCCAGAATCCCCCAGCCAGCATACTTTAATAGGGGAGGACTTCAACTCCCAGAATCCCCCAGCCAGAATGCTCTAACAGGAGAGGACTTCAACTCCCAGAATCCCCCAGCCAGCAAGTTTTAACAGGGGAGGACTTCAACTCCCAGAATCCCCCAGCCAGCATACTTTAATAGGGCAGGACTTCAACTCCCAGAATCCCCCAGCCAGCAAGTTTTAACAGGGGAGGACTTCAACTCCCAGAATCCCCCAGCCAGCATGCTTTAATAGGGGAGGACTTCAACTCCCAGAATCCCCCAGCCAGCATGCTTTAATAGGGGAGGACTTCAACTCCCAGAATCCCCCAGCCAGCAAGTTTTAACAGGGGAGGACTTCAACTCCCAGAATCCCCCAGCCAGCATGCTTTAATAGGGAAGGACTTCAACTCCCAGAATCCCCCAGCCAGCAAGTTTTAACAGGGGAGGACTTCAACTCCCAGAATCCCCCAGCCAGCATACTTTAATAGGGCAGGACTTCAACTCCCAGAATCCCCCAGCCAGCATACTTTAATAGGGCAGGACTTCAACTCCCAGAATCCCCCAGCCAGCAAGTTTTAATAGGGCAGGACTTCAACTCCCAGAATCCCCCAGCCAGCATGCTTTAACAGGGGAGGACTTCAACTCCCAGAATCCCCCAGCCAGCAAGTTTTAACAGGGGAGGACTTCAACTCCCAGAATCCCCCAGCCAGCATGCTTTAACAGGGGAGGACTTCAACTCCCAGAATCCCCCAGCCAGCATGCTTTAACAGAGGAGGACTTCAACTCCCAGAATCCCCCAGCCAGCAAGTTTTAACAGGGGAGGACTTCAACTCCCAGAATCCCCCAGCCAGCAAGTTTTAACAGGGGAGGACTTCAACTCCCAGAATCCCCCAGCCAGCATGCTTTAATAGGGGAGGACTTCAACTCCCAGAATCCCCCAGCCAGCAAGTTTTAACAGGGGAGGACTTCAACTCCCAGAATCCCCCAGCCAGCAAGTTTTAACAGGGGAGGACTTCAACTCCCAGAATCCCCCAGCCAGCATACTTTAATAGGGGAGGACTTCAACTCCCAGAATCCCCCAGCCAGCAAGTTTTAATAGGGGAGGACTTCAACTCCCAGAATCCCCCAGCCAGCAAGTTTTAACAGGGGAGGACTTCAACTCCCAGAATCCCCCAGCCAGCAAGTTTTAACAGGGGAGGACTTCAACTCCCAGAATCCCCCAGCCAGCATACTTTAATAGGGGGGGGCTTCAACTCCCAGAATCCCCCAGCCAGCATGCTTTAACAGGGGAGGACTTCAACTCCCAGAATCCCCCAGCCAGCTATGCTTTAATAGGGAAGGACTTCAAGCTATGCTTTAATAGGGAGGACTTCAACTCCCAGAATTCCCTAGCTGGCTAGGGAATTCTGGGAGTTGAAGTCCATCCCTCTAAGGAAAGTATCCCAGCAGGATTACCTGCAAAAGATGAGTTTGCTGATCTCCTGGAACTGGGTCAGCACCGCTGGAGGCTCCGGCCACTCCACGGTTTTGCCATAGTCGGCCATGTTCCGCACCCCATGGAAGCGTTGTACGAGCTCCAATAAGTGAGACTTCACTTTGTGACGCTTGTAGTAGGACATGATGGTGTAGATGGCCCGTAGGTATCGGCAACGTTTGCGGGCGAGGGCTCCCCTCCAAACCTGGGTACAGAGACACGTCATAACCCTGAGCCTGAGTTGCGGAACAGGGGGTTCATTTGTGGGGGGGGGGGGTCCCAAAGGCAGGTTTCTGGCTCCCATAATCCCCTGCTCGGATCCATGATAGTCCTCGACTTATGACCCCAATTGAGCTCCAAATTTCTTTTCCTAAGCGAGGCAGTTGTAAAGTGAATTCTGTTCTGTTTTACGACCTTTTTTGCCACCACCGTTAAGTGAATCCCTGCAGTTTTTAAAATTAGTCACACAGTTGTCTGTATCTTGGATGGTCGGAAAAGGAGATTATATGACCCCGGGATACTCTGACCGTCCAAGCATCCAAATTTTGACCACCTGACCTTGGGGATGCCACAACGGTCGTTAAGTGTGAAACACAGTCATACCGATAGTCCTCAACTTACGGCCACAATTGAGCCTCAAATTTAGGTTGTTAAGTGACAAATGTGTTGAGTGAGTTTGCTCCATTTCTCACCATATTTGTTAAGTGAATCAATGCCATTCCTAAATTAGCCACCCGGTCGTTAAGCGAATCAGGCTTCCCCCTTGACTTCCCTTTCCAAACGGTTGCAAGAGAGGATCACGTGACTCTGGGACGTTGCCACCGTCATAAATGTGAGTCAGCGATCAAGCATCCGAGTGGAATTCATGTAACTGTCGGGATGCCGCAACGGTCTTATTTGTGAAGAAACGGTCGTTGGACACTTTTTTCCAGTGCTGCTGTAACTTTGAACGGTCACTAAACCAACTGTCATAAATCGAGGACTCCCTGCAGGTCACTTTTTTCAATGCCGTTGTAACTTTGAACGGTCGCTAAAGGAGGTATCGTAAATCGAAGACCACCTGAAATTCGAACCGCTAGTGTATTGTGCTTGCTTGGGTTCCGTGCGTTTTGGGTCCTGGCCTCCACTGGGACAAGAAAACAATCCATGTGGCTTCATCCACTGTCTGGTGACCACAACTCTTACACACAACCCCTCATTACCTTCTGCAACAACAACACAATAATGGGTATCAGGTTGGCGCGCTCTTGTTCCAGGGCGAATAAGGTCCGGGGCGTTCGGATGAAGATCTTCGTTTCGCCGTAAGCCACGTCGTCTTGGAAGCAATGTTGCTCTATCAAAGCTTGGGTGGCTGCGCCGTCGGAGGGCATGAGGTGGTTGGGCCAGGTGTATTCACATGTCATCTTGTACCTGCGTGAAGAAGAAGAAGGTTGGAGAGTTGACTTGCTTTGACCGGACCGTAGAGGTTCTCCAGAAGACGGTCGGAGGTTCTGCAGCTCAAAGTCAACAATGCCATTCCCATCCCAAACCATGAGCCTCAGGATGCTTGTCCTAGAGATAAATGCTTCCTCAGTTTGATGTTTCTCGCGATTGGGAAATGAAAACCCACCAAGGCAAGAGCCTTGGTAGTACAGGGGTTTAAGGCACCCTGTTATTAAGCTTATTAAGACCAGCTGCCTGCAATTACTGCAGGGTTCGAATCTCACCAAGGCTCAAGGTTGACTCAGCCTTCCATCCTTTCTAAGGTAGGTGAAATGAGGACCCAAATTGTGGGGGCAATAAACTGACTTTGTATAAATATATACAAAAGGATGAAGGCTATTGCTTAACGCATTGTAAGCCGCCCTGAGTCTTCGGAGAAGGGCGGCATATAAATCAAATTAAAAAAAAAAAAAAGAAAGATGGGATCCCGCAAGGAAAAAGCTAGCAGATCGAGGAGAAAGAAGATAGCTCAGCTCCGTTCTTGGCTCTGCTCGGAACCAGGATTCACCCTGTTGGATATGTATCACTTTTTTTGTGGGGTCCATGTGGGGGTGGTCTCTGAGCTTGGTTTTTTTTTTCCTGCAGATGTTTCATGACCCAACTAGGTAACATCATCAGTGCTAGGGGGGATTTGTGGAGAAGAGGAGGAGGAGGAGGAAGGAAAAAAAGGACTATGATGTCCTTGGTGCTCTCTGATAGTGGTTTTCTTGCAGACATTTCATGACCCAACTAGGTAACATCATTAGTGAGAGGAGGAGGAGGATGAAGAAAAGGATTGTGAGTTCTTTGGTGCTCTTTAACCTCAGTAGTATTCTTGCAGACATTTTGCAACCTAACTAGGTTACATTATCAGTGTTAGAAAGCAGTGGAATTGTATACAGGAGGAGGAGGAGGAGGAGAAGGAGGAGGAGGAGGAGGAGGAACAGGAGGAGGAGGAGAAGAAGGAGGAGAAGGAGAAGGAGAAGGTGAAGGAGAAGAAGAAGGAGAAGAAGAAGAAGAAGGAGAACTGTGGGGTCCTTGAAGTTTGCTTGTTTTCATGCAGACGTTTCATGACCCAAATAGGTAACCACATCAGTGCTACAAAAGAGTGGCATTCTCCATTCAACTTTTCCAAAACAGCTACAAAATGTTTACACGCCGCTTGAGATGTCCACCATTCTTTCCTGGCTGCGTCCAGGACCCTCCTCTCATCTATTCAGCAAACAGCCGAAGATCCCTATTCCACCAAAGGTTGCCCAAGATTAACACCGGGGTCTTTTCTTCTTCTGGAACTTTTGCAAAGACTCGGCTGCAAACCTACCGGAGTAAGAAACGGTGATACGGTTGCCTGTAGGCAAAGCCAGCCCTTCGGACCCGGACGTTCTCCAGCAGACCCAAATACGAGACTTGGTGACGGCAGCGTTCCTCATCGAACAGAAACGGGGACTTCTGGTCATTGGGCTTGATGCAACGAACGTAGTAAGGCTCCTGTTGAGAAAGGAGAATGCGTGGAGTTACACGAGGACCATCTCATGTCTTTAGTTTGCCCCGTTGTCTAAAATTGCATTTCTGGTTTGAAATAACATCAAGTTTCCTTGGGTGACATGAGCACCAATGAGTAAATTTGAAATTGGGGTGGCTTTGAGAAGTACTACTGATAGTCCTTGACTTATAACCACAATTGTGCCTCAAATTTCCATCACTAAGAGAGACAGTTGTTAAGTGAGCTCTGCCCCATTTTATGAACTTTCTTGCCAGCATTGTTAAGTGAATCCCTGTCATTGTTAGTCACATGGTTGTTAAGCGAATCTGGCTTCCCCATTGACGTTGCTTGTCAGAAGGTCATAAAAGGGGATTACGTGATCCTGGGACACAGCAACCGTGATAAATATGAGTCGCTTGCCAAGCGTCTGAATTTTGATCATATGACCACAAGGATTCTGAAATGGTTGTAAGTGTGAAAAATGGTCATAAGTCACTTTTTCAGTGCTGTTGTAACTTTGAATGGTCACTTAACAAACTGTTGTAAGTCAAGGCCTTACCTGAACCAAACAACTCTGGTACTGACTTCACAATCTCAGCAATTCACTCAACAACGGTGGCAAGAAAGGTTGTAAAATGGGACAAAACTTATTTAACGACTGCCTCATTTAGCAATAGAAATTTGGGCTCAATTGCAGTCGTAAGTTGAGGACTACCTGTAAAAACTTGCCAACAGCCAAAAGGAGTGTGTCACATTTATTAGAGATTTTTGGCTGCTGGAGGTCTCCGATATACTGACTTTTCCAAGATTTTCGAGCTTTAAATGCTGTGGCTTTGGATTTCTATTTATGGAGATGTTGCATAATAAACCTTTAAAACTAACTATAATCTCCATTTTAGTGTGTCTTATTTATAGCACTCCAATCATGCACAAGCTGCCATCTAGCAGACCTCTCATTTTAGCTGCCACCGAAGCTGAAAATAAACGCAGTAAGCAATGAACAACAGTCCCACTTCTTCCCCATCCATAGGCCCTCCTTCCCCAACCGGAAGGGAACTCCGAATGCTGGCTCATTCTTGACTCATGCCCAGTTCATAGTACTAGGAAATTCTGGGAGTTGAAGTCCACCATCTTAAAGTTGCTAAGGTTGGAGAACATAGAAGGAAGATCTGAGATACTTGGGAAGGTGTCCACTGAGATCCTCAGTGTCCTGTTTGCCCTAGTCTCCTTTTTGGATCCATATTCATAGGACTGGGGAATTCTGGGGGTTGAAGTCCACCTGTCTTCAGGTTGCTAAGTTTGAGGGACATAGAAGAAAGATCTCAGATACTTGGGAAGGTGTCTACTGAGGTCCTCCAGTAGCTTGTTAGCCCTGTTCACAAGACTGGGGAATTCTAGGTCCACCATCTTAAAGCTGCCATGGTTGAAAAACACAGGAGGAGGACCTGAGATACTTGGGAAGGTGTCTACTGCTAAGTTTGAAGGACACAGAAGGAGGATCCCAGATAACTGAGAAAGTGTCTACTGAGCTACCCTGGTGATCTGTTTAACCCTGTCTTTCAGAATTGTGTTCACAGCATGAAAAATGGGAGTCGGTGAACCTCAAAATTCAGAGGTCCAGAGAAAGCGTGTTCCTTGCACAACGGAGGAACAGAGTGAGGTGTCCACGATCAAGAAAGTTGGTTGACCTCATGGAGAACAGGAAACAAGGTTGGGTCCCCCAACACTGTAGAACAGCGCTCCTCAAGCTTGGCTACTTGAAGATGGGTGGACTTCAACTCTACTGTCTAATGATTTGAACTCTACTGTCTACAGAAGTCCTCCAGTAGTCTGTTTGGCCCTGTTTCTCTTTTTGGAGCCCCGTTCTGAAGACTGGGTAATTCTGGGAGTTGAAGTCCAGCTATCTCCAAGGGGTCAAGCTTGAGGAACACTACCAGAAAAGAAAGATCTGAGATACCTTGGAAGCTAGGTTGTCCACCAAGGCCACGATGGAGTTCTTGAAGAGGGTGGCCGCAGTCAGGGGGCGCTTCGTCACCTCCGTGATGCTCTGCTTGCCCTCCGGCCACATCTCCTGGAGGATGGGGTCTGCGCTGGGAAAAGACGTCAAAAGAGGTTAAAAAAAATTCAAGATGGTGGCCGGGAGGAGATGAATGTCGCTGCAAAGTTGGGATTTTGCACAGATAGATCCACCTCTCGACATGAGGCGGTAAGAAGCACCGACGCTCAAACTTTTGAAATCGCCCTTAAGTGAAGCTTGGGTCCTCTCCCCGTCAGAGTCTAGAGGCTGACTTAGCATGATGGGAGTTGTAGTCTGATGTTTTTGGAGGCCTGCCAGCTACGCCAAGTAATTTCCTGAACTGACTTGCTACCAAGTCCAGCGATGGCCATTAAAAAAAAAATAATAATAATACAGTAACACGGGTAGACCTCCACTTACGACCATTCGTTTAGTGACCATTCAAAGTTACAACGGCCCTGAAAAAGATGACTTAGGACCGGTTTTTACACTTATGACCGTCGGAGCATGATCAAAATTCACTCACTCAGCAACGGACTTGTGTTTATGACGGTTGCAGCATCCCGAGGTCCCATGAACCCCTTTCACGAGCTTCTGATGAGTCAAGTCAACGGGCGAAGCCAGATTCACTTAAGAACTAACTGAATCATGTGGTCCTTTTTTGGGGGGACCTTCTGACGAGCCATGAGGGAAGCCAGTAGCTGAATTAGATGATGAGGAGGTGTGGGAGTCAGAGCCAGCATCAAGGCAACCTGAGAGCTCCGAGGGGGAAGAAGGAATGGAGCTGGCAGAGAGAGAGACAGAGGTGGAGCCTGTTGTGGCTCCGTTGCCTGAGCCTGGGCTATCGACAGATGCAGACTCTGAGACTGAGGGAGAGGAGTTGGCAAGGCCTCCCTCTCCAGGACCCTCCTCTCTGGCAATGCCTGCGGAGGACACCGAAGGCCAAAAGATAGGCTCAGAGCCAAGCACGTCCCTGCAGCCACAGGTGGACAGCGACGAAGGAGATAAGTGCTGGCTGGACCCTCGCCAGAGTCGCAGGGAGAAGCGTGCGCAGCAGAGGGGAAGGCGTGCCAGAGATTAGCTGACTCACTGGACCACACCCCACAGGGTATAAATGTGGGTGTGGAGGCCGGTTCAGTTTGTGATGAGCAAAAACTAGAAATAATCCATGATCTCTGCGTTACTGGACTTTGCCTGCTTTATCGGACTGCATTTGGATTAAACCTTGTATTGTTGAAAACTCTGCCTGTTTTATCGGAATGCTGGCAGTCTAATCTTTGTTTTGTGTGAGTAAAGTCTGAATTGGCAGCTAGCCACTGGGTTGCTGCCAGCTTTATCTTCAAAGAATTTTGTCGTGTGGCTTATTAACTCCGGGCCGTCTGTGGGGGTGCATGAGTGGAACGGGGACAGAACAGAGCCTGGGCTGTCTGTTGGCCCCAAAAGGAGAGACAACAGCCTCCAGGTCTGGAGGTGGCTGATAAGGAAGAGGAGGAACAGCTGGGTCCAGTGCCTGATGTGCAGAAGGCAGAGGAGAGGAGAGCAGTGGAAGTCTATGGGCCAGTCCTCTTACAGAATCATGGAATAATAGAAATGGAAGGGACCTTGGAAGTCATCTAGTCCAACCCCGTTCAGGCAGGAGAATCTTACAAAATCATGAAATAATGGAAGGGCCCTTGGAGGTCATCTGGCCCAACCCCCTGCTCAAGCAGGAGATGCTTAGAGAATCATCGAATAACAGTAAGACGAGGACTACCTGTGCGCCAAGGTCAATGGCCAAATTGTCCACTTGACATCCGGGGTTTTCTTGAAATCCGGGGTTCTCCCACTGCCTCCGCCCAACCTACCTGTTGTACAGCAGTCGCTTGAAATCCTGGAACAGAGTATCCTTGTTCTTATCAAGAAATCCTTCCACGGAATACCTGAAACCCAGATTCAGAAATGCAGTTGAGTGGGTTGGATCCGAGATGGATGGGAACTGCCTTCCTGTGTAGTACGATGCTCAGGGGCCTGGACTAGATGACCTCCAAAGTCCCTTCCAGCTCCTATTCCCTATTCCATTCCATTCCGTTCTGTTCCGTTCCATCCTCTTCTGTTCTATAGCAAACTAGTGCAAATCTATGTTTGTCAAAATTGGTTGCTTTAAGATGGATGGACTTCAACTCCCAGAATTCCCTAGCTAGCACGCATGGACTTCAGCTCCCAGAATTCCCAGCCAGCATGCATGGACTTCAACTCCCAGAATTCCCCAGCCAGCACGGATGGACTTCAACTCCCAGCATGGGTAGATGTCAATTCCCATAATTCAACAGCTAGCATAGGCATACTTCAACTCCCAGAATTCCCCAATTGGCATGCATGGACTTCAACTCCCAGAATTCTCTAGCTAGCATCGTCTTTTAATGATCCCATAATCTCTTGTGGGGTGGAGTCTGGGCAACTGAATGGAGCTGAGTGTTTACTGGCCGGATGCCTTTCCTGTCGCCAATGCGGAGTTATGTTCATCAGACATAATCCCAACGGGCCAGAGAGAGAAATATCTGCCTCTATCTAGGATCGAACTCACAGCCTCCTGATTGTGAGGCAAGAGCTGCACCTCTAGGCCCCCGCACCACTCCCAATTCCGCAGCTAGCATGGGTGGAGATTAATTCCCAGAATTCAACAGGCAGAATGCTTGGACTTCAACTCCCAGAATTCCCCAACAACGACCATGCTTCTTCAACCAGCAGAAGAGGAAGTAAGGGAAAGGATTAAGAAAAGACACTTGCGTAACGTCTCCTGCGTAATGCTTGATCCGGAAATCGCGTCCGTACTCCATGGATTTGTCAGAGGAATTGAGCTGTGGGAACACGCAAGCCGAACTGGTCAAGGTGTGATTGTGTGATGGATGTATCATTTCCCCTGCTCACACAATCCCAATTGTTCTCATGTGGCAAAGTCGAAAACGGCACAAAAAGGGGGGATTGTGTAGATTGGATTTATTTATTTATTTATTTATTTATTTATTGGTTCGATTTATATGTCGCCTTTCTCCGGAGACTCAGGGCGGCTTACAATGCGTTAAGCAATAGCCTTCATACTTTTGTATATACCTGCTTAGTAGGGCTTTTGCCCCCCCCCAAAAGCGGTGTTCTTTTTTATACAAAGTCACCTTATTGCCCCCACAATCCGGGTCCTCATTTTACCTACCTCGGAAGGATGGAAGGCTGAGTCAACCTTGAGCCTAGTGAGATTCGAACCTGCAGTAATTGCAGGCAGCTGGTGCAATTTAACAGCACTTTAGTCTGCTGCGCCACCAAGGCTCTTGGTGGAATCCACCAAGGTAAGTGGATTCACTTACCAACCACATTTTTCACTTCACAATTGTGGTGACTCCATTTACAACCATCGTAGAAATGGTCATAACATCGAGTCAGCTCACATGATTATCCGCTTCATCAACACCTCGACCTATGACCAAAATTCCAATGACCCAATTGTGGTTGGAAATTGAAGACTGGCTGTAACGGTTGAAATTTCTAACTGGGCTTTTACAAAGCAAATTCAATCGATCAATCAGAAGTGAGCTGGAAGGCACCTTGAAGGTCATCTAGTCTAACCCCCCCCCCGCTTGAGCGGGAGACCCTAGGCCATTTCAGACAAGTGCTCGTCTAGTCTCTTCTTCAAAATTCAAAAGCAAAATCGAGAAAATTTTTTTACATATTTGAATAAAAATATCGAAAATCCAAGAGTATATGTACATTTATTTTAATAAGGTAACTCAATTTTGTATATTTTTCCTATGGATGTGAAAAATTGTGCATTCAGCAGCACTGTTTGTAAAATAAAGGACAAAAGTGATGTTTTTTGAAAGATAAATAAATAGAAAGAAAAGAGTGGACAGTCGCTTGTCTGAAATGGCATAAGATCTCCTGCTTCAGCAGTGGGCTGGAATAGACCTCCAAGATCCCTTACAGTTCAATTCTGATTCTGTTTCCAATTTTAAAGGAAAACTTTATATAATAGTACGATCAACTTACGACCATTTGTTTAGTGGCTTTTCAAAAGTTACAATGAAACTGAAAAACATGACTTATGACTAGTCCTCGCACTTTAGACCACTGTGGCATTCCCCACAAACACATCGTCAAATTTTGGCACTCGGTTACTGGTATGTATTTAGGATGGTTGCATCATCCCGGGGGTCACGTGATAGCCATTTGCAACCTTCCCAGCCAGCTTCTGACAAGTGAAGTCAATTGAGGAAGCTGGTTTCACTTAACAACGGTGTGATTCGCTTAACAATGGCAGCGATTCGCTGAACCCAAAAGCTCGGGAACTCAGGAACAACTCACTGAAAAACTTCTTTCCTTAGCAACGGAGATTCTGGTTCATGCTACAGTCGTAAGTCGAGGACTGCCTGTCACCAATTGCCCGCCCCCTTTCCTCCCTATAGCTGCCCTGGGTTCGAATTGCACTGTTGCTTTCTTTAACTTTAACTAAGTCCCTACGCTGCTGCAGTGTCACCCAGATTATTCAGAAAAGAACACAAACCCAACCTTCCCTCCCCGAAAAGTGTCCCTACGTGATCGCCAAATTTTGTTCCCCTTATCCTTTACGGGAGCAGTAAAGGATCCTCGGATTATCTTCCTTACGGGATATTACTCCTCTTACCTTCCTGCTGGTATAATGAGGGTGTTTGCCAAGCCTGTTATCCATGCTCTCCAAGAATAGGGCATCGGTGACTTTTCCTACGGTCAAGCAAGCTTCGTCCAGGATGGCGATGATCCCCTTGTGCGGCTCTTCCACCAGATCGACGATGATTTGATTGTCAAAATATTCAATCTGTCAAGAGAAGGCAGAGTTGATGCTTGGCAAGGGAAGGGTTAAAGCAGATTCCCCCCCTCCAAAAAATTTGGCTGCTTTAAGGTGTGTGGACTACAACTCCCAGAATTCCCCCCTCCCCCCAACCATGCTGGCAGGGAAATTCTGGGAGCTGAAGTTCACAAATCTTAAAAGTTGTACAGGTTGAGAATGACCACTCTAGAGAGTGTGAAATTTGAAAAACTGCTTTGTCCACTACAGGTACAAATGTTGACTTACAACATTTCATTTAATGACCATTCAAAGTTACGATGGTTCTGAAAAAGGGGACTTATGACCGGTCCTTGACTTACAACCACTCATTTAATGAAAAGGGACTTATGACTAGTCTTCGACTTACAACCATTCATTTAATGACAGTTCAAAGTTACAACAATGCTGATAAAAAGGGACTTAGGGTCATTCCTCACACTCACGACTGTTGCAGAGCCCTCACGATCACATGATCAAAATCTGGGCACTGGGCAACTGGCATGTATTTATGACGGTTGCAAAGTCCTGGATTCAAGTGATCGTTTTTTGTGACCTTCCTACCAGATTCAATGGGGGGAATGGGATTTGCTTAAGGACTGCATGATTCACTTAACAACCGTGGCCCAAAAAAATATCGTAAAATCAGGCACAATTCACTAAACAACTGGATCGCTTAGTGATGGAAATTCTGGTCCCACTTCATGATCATAAGTTGAGGACTAACCGTATACCCCAGTTTCAACTGTAATTGTTGAGCTCTTTGGTTTTATAGAGAAAAATTAATTTCAGATCATAAACAACTTTGGAGGGTTTCCAGGGGGCCATGTCGACATTTAAGGGACTTACGTGTTGCCATTCGATCCCCTCGCGCTGGTATTCCTGCTGTTCCTGCTGGAGGATCAACTCGATGAAGAGCTGCTGAAGTTTCTCGTTGCAGTAGTTGATACAAAACTGCTCGAAGCTGGAAGAAGAGACTTAGAAGGTCAGGAGTATTGTCCAACAAACCTGTTCCCCCTCAAGCGCCAATCCATCTACAGGAATTCCTTGCTTAATGATTGATCACTTAACAACTGTTCCAAAGTACGACACACTCAAATAAATCTACATATGACTTTTTGTCAAAGTGTGATAATTCCGCCGGATGTGTTGTGGTTTGTTGACTGCCAGTGTTGTGACTCTGACCACCGAGCCCATCTTATCAGAGGGAGAAGACTCCGAAGGTGAAGGAAAGGAGTTGGCCAGGCCTCCCTCTCCAGGACCCTCCTCTCTGGCAATGCCTCAGGTGTCTCCCGAGGGAGAAGAGATCGGCCAGGAGCCAGGTATCTCTGAACAGTCACAGTTGGACAGTGACGGAGATAAGTCTTGGCTGGATCAACGCCAGCGTCGGAGAGACAAGCGCACGCAGCAGAAAAGGAGGCGTGCCAGAGATTAAGCTGAGTCACTGGACCACACCCCACAGGGGATAAAAGAGGGTGTGGTGGCCATTCAGGCTCTGTGATGGACAAAACTAAACAACTAGCGAGTCGTATTGTATCTCTGAAACTACGTTATCTGCCTGCCTTGGAGTTAATACGGACTGGACTTGACAATTCTTTGACTTTGTGTATTTGTTTTGGTTTATCTGACGGAGGAGGAACACCTCCCTCTGTGAGTAAAATTCTTGGAAAGCAGCTACTAGGTTGCTGCCAATCCTGTTATCGAAGGAATTTATGTCTGAAAGTTTTATTTAACCCCTGGCTGACTGTTTGTGTGCGTGTGTGAGACGGGGACAGAACAGCCAGCTCCATAGTCAGATGAGTCAGAGGAGGTGGAGGGGGTGCCAAGGTTAACATCGGAGACTGCGGAAGGCAAGGAGGAGCAAGAGGACTCAGAGCCAGTGCCCATCTACTCACGCTCAGGCAGACAAACAGCTGTTTTCAGGGCCTGAGCTGAGTGAGGGGGAGGAACAGATGGGGCCCATTCCAGATGTGCGTATATGCAGAGAGAAGAGAGGAGAGCAACGGAGGGCCGGGGGCTGGCTATCCAGGAAAAGAGGGAGACATTAACAAGCCCCTCCCTGGCTGGAAGATAAAGAGGAGGAGCGTGGGAGGCAACGGTTGTTGTAGACAACCGTTCGTGCTACAAGAGATGTCCCTCCATTGGATTCCTTTGCCAGGATTACTTCATCAATACCCAGGTAGGTCAGGACTCTTTGTGCTGGGGTTGAAGTGCTAATTGAGCCTCCCTGCGGGGAACTCAGAGACACTGCAATGACCTCAACCCATGTGAGTAGAGACTGCTACTGCTTGTTGAAACATGCAAGGTGTCAGACTTCAATGCTATCTCAAAATAAATGGATTTCCAAACTGCCAATCTTTAAGGAAATCTTTTCTTTATTCGAGCACAGCAACCGGATTATGACTCGATGAGGACAAGACTGACCTTTTCCCCCCATCCCTCCCTTTCCGATCCCCAATTATCTGCTTCTCATTGGCTATCTTCCAAGTGACTCTCCTGACTTCTTGTCTCGTCATTTCACAGGAATGTCCCCCCCCTCCCTTCATTTCCACGGTGACCGAGCTTCAAAGGGATTTAGCAGGCAAAAGTCCAGGGCTTATCTTGAAATTGCAATTGTACAATCTTCCTTTCTATGTCAGCGGTGAGACGCTGAAACAAGGACTTGATATCTAGAGTTTTGTTTATTTCTGCCTTGTTAAATAAATTCCCCAGTTATCTCTCCAGATGTCAGCTCGGAGGAAGACGAATCAGTTCTAGGCACGTCAGGAAAGAAGTTGGTGAATGGCTGCAAAAGGCCGTCTGAGTGGGGTTTGGCTCAAACACAGCTACAGCAGAGCAGCCCAGAGCAGCTTCGGTGGAGAAAGCATGCAGCTGCAGCCGGCTAGTGATGAGGAAGAGTAACTGCCTTCTGCAACTGATCCAAGAACAGGTAGGGCAGGGAAAAGGCAGGAGCAGAGAAGGTCAGCCCGATCACTCACCAGGAGGCAGCCTCGCCGCTCTTGACGAGCTGCACCAGGCTATTTAGCACAAGAGAGAGTAGGAAGCGATGCTGGGAACATCATGTTCATTTCCTAGCTGTGTATTTTTTGGTCGTCGTGATTCCCGCCTCGCTTTGGATGCCACACCGTGTCTTAAAATTGGATCGTGCCATGTGAACTCTGGACTTTTCTTTCCTCGGGAACCCGCTTGTATTTTGGATTTAATCTTGCTTGGTGGGTCTATTTGGATGGGGAACCTTTTAAGTGACGTGGCCATTGCTCTGAGGACTACCATTGGTCTGCCTGTGGCTGGATTTAATTGGGACAGTTCTGGGTTTTAGGTGAAGGGAATTGTGGGGGAATATTGATAAAGCCACTAAACCACAATTACGTGTATGTGTGTGTGTGTGAGAGAGAGAGAGCTGAACAGTACACAAAGTTACAACTGCTGTTGTACAGGCAGTCCTCAACTTATGACCGCAATTGAGCCCCAAATGTCTGTCGCTAAGCAAGACAGTTGTTGAGCGAGTTTTGCCCTGTTTTATGACCTTTCCTGCCACCGTTGCTAAGTGAATCACTGCAGTTATGAAGTTAGCAACACGGTCGTTAAATGAAACAGGCTTCCCGATTGTCTTAGCTTCTCAGAACGACCAGTTTCAAATTCCCTTGGTCACTGTCATGTTGTTTTTTGTTAGCTTTTGCCACTTTCCAGCAAAAAAAGTCAATTTGAGAGAATGGATTCACTTAACAACCATGTGGTTCCCTTAACAACCCTGTAATTCATGGAATGACCCTGATGACTCCCTTTAGGATCATCACAACACAGTCATAAAACTGAGTCTGGCCAGCGACGGCCCATTTAAACAACTGCACCAACTTACGACCAAAATTCCAAGCCCAATTTTTGGTCGTTAAGTGAGGATTGCTTGTACGATCCAAGGATTCCCCTGGTGACTTCTACCTGTTGTTGTCGAAGATCTCAAAGCCATAAATGTCCAAGACACCGATGACCGTATTTTTGCCGTGGATACGAGGATCATAGTCCTTGACAGCGATGATCGCGTTGATACGGGTCACGATCCAACAAAACAGCCGCTCGTAAATAGCCTGCGGATAAACATGGGGACAAGGCCACACTGTCATTGTGCCAGGGATGAATCGAGTTTAAGGTCCCCCCCCACCCCAAATGTCTTCTTCAAGATGCCGTGAAGTCACACTGAGTTGGGTAATAGCAAGGAAACACAAGATTTTAGATTTCGGAGCTAGTTTGGTCCAATGGTGAAGAAGTCATGCAAAAAAGCGGGAGATGGGAGTTCTAGTCCCACCTTCGCCAGGTAAGTCGGCTCAGTGACGTTGGGCCAGCCACCAAGAGATGTGACTTCTAGTCCTGTCTTAGGCCTGAAAGCCTGGACCAATCACCAGGAGATGGTGATTTCTAGTCCCATGTTAGGAAGGAAAGCCAACTGGGCGAGTTTGGGCCAGCCACTAGGAGTAATGAGTTCTAGTCTTGTCTTAGGCCTGAAAACCAGCTGGGTGACCCTGGACCAATCACCAGGAGACAGTGAGTTCTAGTACCACGTTAGGAAAGAAAGCCAACTGGGTGATTTTGGGCCAATCACTAGGAGATAGTGAGTTCTAGTCTACCTTCGACACGAGAACCAATTGGGTGACTTGGGGCCCTCTTTCTTTCTCTAAGCTCAAGTCACCTTACAAGGTGGTTGTTGTGGGGAAAATAAGAGGAGGAAGGAATATTAGGTATGTTTGCCACATTATTTGTAAAAAATAATAAAGGTGGGATATAAATAAAAATAGTAATAAAATAAATAAAAATAAAAATAATAAAGGTAAAATTAAAATAAGATGATAAAAAATATTAAATAAAGATCAATAAAACAAAAATGAAGATAAGATTAAAATAAATAAAATACTAAAGTAAAATAAAATCAAGATAAATAAATAAATAAATAAAATAGGTAAAGTAATATAAAATAAAGTAAAAATGAAATAAAGATTAAAATAAATAAAATACTAACGTAAAATAAAATTAAATCAAGATAAATAAATAAATAAAATATGTAAAGTAATATAAAATAAAATAAAAATGAAATAAAGATAAAAATGAATAAAATACTAAAGTTAAAATAAAATAAGGACAAGATAAATAAGTAAATAAAATATTAAAGTAAAATTAAGTTACATTAAGATAAATAAAATGTAATAAAATAAATAAAAATAAAAATAATAAAGGTAAAATTAAAATAAGATGATAAAAAATATTAAATAAAGATCAATAAAACAAAAATGAAGATAAGATTAAAATAAATAAAATACTAAAGTAAAATAAAATCAAGATAAATAAATAAATAAATAAAATAGGTAAAGTAATATAAAATAAAGTAAAAATGAAATAAAGATTAAAATAAATAAAATACTAACGTAAAATAAAATTAAATCAAGATAAATAAATAAAATATGTAAAGTAATATAAAATAAAATAAAAATGAAATAAAGATAAAAATAAATAAAATACTAAAGTTAAAATAAAATAAGGACAAGATAAATAAGTAAATAAAATATTAAAGTAAAATTAAGTTACATTAAGATAAATAAAATGTAATAAAAAAAATAAAATATAAAATGAAATGAAATGAAAAAATTGAAACCGAAACCGAAACCAAACCAAATATCTGCTTATTCTTGAGACCTCTATACAGGTCTCGCCTGGTCTCTGTATCCGTAGGAAAGAAACATTCCTGGCTGATACCCCAAACAGGCACCTGAACAACCGCATCAACATCACCCAAAGCCCCCTCAGACTACGGAAGGCGTCGTGTCCAGCCGAACTCTGCCGTTACCTTGGCGCAAGCATCCCGCGCGTAGTTCGCTTCATCGCAACCGTGGCCTTTTTGGATCACCTCCCCACCGCCCGCAGCCACCGTCCGGTACAGGAGGGTGTTCAGGAGGCTCTCTGGCTCGGTGGAAGTCAACTCCGCAAGGTAGGAGACCAGTTGTGGGTCTTCGACGGCCACCTCGTCGCCGGAGCAGATGAAATTCACGTTTCCCTGGAAATTCAGCAGACGAAAAGATCCGTCAGATGTCAAATACATCTACTCCTCGACTTACAACATTGAGTGACTGTCTGAAGTTAAAATGGCACTGGACAAAAGGGACTTAGGACCTTTTTTCACACTTATGACCCAGGGTCACATGATTTACACTCAGTTTCTTGACAACTGGGTCACATTAATGACGGTTGCAGGGTCCCGGTGTCACGTCAGTGGTGTGATTCAGCTGGTTCAAGCCAGTTCAGACGAACCGGTAGTTAAATTGCTGGCCAGCCCTGCACTGCCCCTTCCAGGGGGCCGTTTTTGCTCCCAGGAGGCTGCAGGGAGGTGTACTAGGCCCAAAACGGGGGGCGGGGGGGCGGCACATCCCCTCTGCAGCCTGTTTTTGCTCCCAGGGGGGTTCAGGAGGCCAAGTACTGCCTGTCACACCTCCTGGCCATGCCCACAATGGCCACGCCCACCCAGCCAGTCATTAGAGCAGAGAATTGGTTGTTAAAATCCCACCACTGGGTCACGTGATTTGCTTTTTTGACCTTCTGACAAGCAAAATCAATGAGGAAGCCAGGTTCACTTAATAACCATGTAACTAATTTAACAATTGCAGGGATTCACTTAACCAATGTTGTGTAAGCATTGGGTTAGTTCAATTAGGCAGGAAAGGGTGAGGAAGAAACTCAAGACTGAGCCACCTTGATTCTCTTGAGCAGTGTTTCTCAACCTTGGTAGCTTGAAGATGGGTGGACTTCAACTCCCAGAATCCCCTGGCTGGGGGATTCTGGGAGTTGAAGTCCACCCATCTTCAAGCTTCCAAGGTTGAGAAACACTGCACTTGAGCGTAAAAGGAGACGGGTACTATCTTTATTAACTTTCAAGATCATATCTTATTACGAGAAAGTTATCTTCTAATTGTACCCTTCATGATAGAAGGAACTTGTCAACCGTTCTGTAAGCATTGTGTGATGACCCGGGGCATGGCACTGAAGCTACGCAGCCAGAGAACAGGTCTAACTCCCCTTTATTGCTCTAACTTTGCCCTCAAATGTCCCCACATTAACTACACATCCTGGCGCGAAGCTCTCACTCGCACCTTCAACAGCCTCTGGCTGCGAGTAGTCCAGTAAGCAAGGTGAGCCAAGCAGTAACCGAGGCCAGCAGTCCAGCGAGGTAGGCAAACCGGGCAAGGTACAGAAGACAGAGCACAGTAGTCTCCAGATGTCGGCAAGTGCACATGAGGCTCCACAAATTCAACACTTGTTCCTGACAAATGCCCCTCCCCACAGCGTCTCCTTAAGGCTCAGTCCCCAAGTGTGCCTTGTGAAGAAGGGCGTGGCAATCCCGAGTAGCTGGCTCAGTCTGCGCTGTTCTCAGCTTCTCTCTTCTCTCCGTGCTTGAGGATCAGGAGGGGGTGGTCCTTGCTCCTCGCCTGAGCTCTGTCTCTCCTGCTCACTTCTTAGCTTCTCTTGGTCCTCCTGCCTCTGTTTCTCCCTGACTACAAGCCATTCTAATCCTGAAAAGCCCTGGCCTGACTGGCTTTGCCCTTCCCCGTTTTCCTCTGAAGTCAACGAAGCCGACCGCTCGTTCTCTGTCATCTCCCGTTCCAGCTCGGGGCCATGACACATTGGGCTACTTCCAACTAGACAGGAAAAGTTGAGGAAGAAATTGAAGATTGACTCATCTTGATTTTCTTCAGGATAAAAAGAGACGGGAAGTATCTCTTGTCAGTTTTCAAGATCGCGTTATCAAACCTTAATACCAGAAAGTGATATTCTAGTTTGTTCAAATGATGTTGGTTTACTGACCCCGGCAGGCCCACCTCGAAGGGTGAGCCGATAAAATGTCAAATCAAGGTTGTTTACCAAGTGTAAAATGGCTGCCAGGATCTTCTGCACGGAATTGATCTCCTCAGAAGTAAAACCGATCACTTTCATGGCATCCAGGACGGATTGATAGTTGCTTTTCTCACTCTCCAAAGACTTGGGAGGGCAGAAGGTACAACGCCGTCGATGGAGAACAACCAAAGGGGTAAAATAAGAACAAGAATTAATTGGGGGACCTTGGATATTCGCTACTTATTCACCTTACTTATGAATTAATTTGGGGTGCATTCAGCCTTGGGCTGTCTAAACTGATATATTTATTTATTCAATTCAATTCAATTTATATACCGCCCTTCTCCTAGTGGACTATATAGATAGTCCTCGGCTTATGACCACAATGGAGTCTGAAATTTCTGTGACTGAGCAAGACAGTTGTTAAGTGAATTGTGCCCCACTTTACGACCTTTCTTGCCACTGTTAAGTGAGTCACTACATTAAGTTAGTCACGCGATTGTCAAGTGAATCCGGCTTCCCCATTGACTTTGCTTGCCAAGAGTCTGAATTTTGATTATGTGACCATGGGGAGGCTGCAGCAGTCATAAGTGTGAAAAACGGTTGTGAGTCGCATTTTCAGTGCTGTTGTAACTTTGAAATGGTCACTAAATGAACCGCTGCAAATCGAGGACTAGCTGCCCCAATACAAATACTAACACAACTTCTGAGATTTCCAGATTAACTGAGAGGTACTTACAGTCAGTCTTCGACTTACAATCATTCATTTAGTGACCATTTCAAAGTTACAACGGCATTGAAAAAAGTGACCTATGACCGTTTTTCACACTTTATGACCATTACTGCATCCCCATGGTCATGGGATCAAAATTCAGATGTTTGGCAACTGACTCGTACTTATGACGGACGCAGTGTCCCAGGGTCACATGATCCACTTTTGTGACCTTCTGACAAGCAAAGCTCATGAAGAAGCCATATTCACTTCACAACCGTGCTGCTAACTTAACGGCAGCGATTCACTTAACAACCGTGTCATGGAAGGTCATAAAATGGGGCAGAATTCACTTAACAACTGTCTTGATTAACAACAGATGTTTGGGGCTCGATCGTGGTCAGAAGTCTACCTGTACACGAATCTGCCTCTTCGTAACATTTTCCAATTTTCTGTGATTATTTTCCTCACTTGTTTACAGACAATCCACGTTTCTCTATTTCTTATCATCAGAAGGACTTGCCATAGATTCAGCGAAGTGGTACTTACCCTGTTATTACTACCACCTTCCTTGGTAAACCTGTAGGCCATTGGGTCTCCAACCAGGTGGAGAGATTTCAGCTTAGCGTCGGAGGCACCAAGAAGCAACTGGGGGGGAAAAAATGACTCGACTTACAACGATTCATTTAGTGACCATTCGACATTACAACAGCACCTAGATTTGGTGAAAAATTTATTAATATGATCAAGGCAAAATATACTAAACAAACTGCAAAAATGATTGTAAATGGCGGCATAACAGAGAAAGTTAATATTAAAAAAGGCAGAAGACAGGGATGTCCATTGTCCCCTTTACTATTCATGTTGACATTGGAAGTGCTAAATAGAAATATTCAGCGTGACGCAGAAATAGAAGGGATGCGGATAAAAAAAGAAAAATACAAACTACAGGCATTTGCAGATGACCTGGGATTTATCATAGAGGAACCGCAAACAACTGGACCCAAATTAACGAAGGAAATAGATGACTATGGGGAAGTTGCAGGATTAAAAATAAACAAAGAGACATTACAACAGTGACTTAGGATCGTTTTTCACACTTATGACCGTTGCAGCATCCCCGTGATCATGGGATCAACATTCAAGACGGTTCGCAACTGACTCATACTTATGACGGTTGCAGGGGATCATGTGATCCCCTTTTGCGACATTCTGATGGAACTCGCTTAAACAACTGTCTGCAACGGGAATTTTGGTCTCAATTGTTGTCGTAAGTTGAGGACTACCTATCAAGGAAACAACTTAGAACGATCTCAATATGCCTTTCTTGGTTTTTTTCAACTTGATCATCCTCCTTAGATCTAGCAAACATTTTAGTACCGCAGAATGATCCCCATTTAGAGGACACGTGATGGGATCTTGTCTGGCCACCACAATATTCCCAAGGACTGAGAGTTTCACGAAAGGACAACTCCATCGAAGAGGGTAAGTCCATGTTCCAATTGAGGAAGCCCTTGGACATCTCAGCTTAGACCATGATGGCCACCCTGGTGAGATCTGAATCTCATCCAGAACATTCTGGCTCAGCTGATTGGCCAGGTGTCCTCCAAGAACCAAAGCAAGAAGAAAGAAGGACATTTATGCCTCCTCTACCATAGTAGAAGTCAACTCACCTGGTAGAAGGCATGGAAGTTCCTCTCGCCCGGTTGCTGTTTGAGGACCCGCGACTGCAAGAGAAGGAGAAGGTAAGACGACTTGGGTGGAGACGGGCCTTGGTTCCCAAAGTCAACACGTACAATATGGCAGCTACGGACACCAAGGAAGGCAATCCCACCTTCCGAGGTCCTAATCTGGGAGTTGCAGTCTACTCTTCTGAAACGATGCCACCTTGGGGAATTCTGGGAGTTGAACTCCATCAGGGGTGAAATTCGAAATTTTTCCCTACCGCTTCTGTGGGCGTGGCTTGGTGGCCATGTGACTGGGTGGGTGTGGCCAACTTGATTGGTATCACCCGTAGGAAATTTCTCCTTAGTCCAACTCACAATAAAATAGTATTGTTCCAAGTATTGTTCCTTGGTAGTACAGTGGTCTAAAGCACCCTGTTATTAAGAACAGCTGCCTGCAATTACTGCAGGTTCGAATCTCGCCAAGGCTCAAGGTTGACTCAGCCTTCCATCCTTTCTAAGGTAGGTGAAATGAGGACCCAGTTTGTGGGGGCAATAAGCTGACTTTGTATAAATATACTGTACAAAAGTATGAAGGCTGTTGCTTAACGCATTGTAAGCCGCCCTGAGTCTCCGGAGAAGGACGGCATATAAATCAAATTTAAAAAAATATATAGAATAGAATAGAATAGAATAGAATAGAATAGAATAGAATAGAATAGAATAGAATAGAATAGAATAGAATAGAATAGAATAGAATAACAGAGTTGGAAGGGACCTTGGAGGTCTTCTAGTCCAACCCCCTGCCCAGGCAGGAAATCCTACACCACTTCAGACAAATGGTTATCCAACATCTTCTGAAAAACTTCCAGTGTTGGAGCATTCACAGCTTCTGGAGACAAGTTCTTCTACTGATTAATTATTCTAACTGTCAGGAAATTTGTGGGGCTCCTACAAAAATGAGGGAGTTAATCTATTTTCCAAAGCACCAAAAGGCACAATAAGAAACAATGGATGGAAACTAACCAAAGAGAGAAGCAACCTAGGACTTAGGAGAAATATCCTAAGGGTGAAATCAATCAACCAATGGAATAGCTTGCCTTCAGAAGTTGTGCGTGCTCCATCACTAGATGCTTTCAAAAAGAGTGAGGGAAGAACACCCCAAAAGGACAGTGCCAGGAACCACTAAAACAATGCAGAAAACTTAAAACAGCCATTCCCCTTTTTTTAAAAAAAAAAAGTCAACCCGAAAGCAAACACAGCAGCTGAGAGGGAAACTAAGAGCAGCTGCTCAGTCTAATTGAAAGCCTGGGCATGCTGCCAAAAGCCATTAACCCTTCCAACTCTATTATTCTATGTTCTCTATGTTCTAAATCGGGTGCTTTACAGCAGAAGCAATACTGGATCACACTTGCATTAAATTAAAGCTGCATCATTGTCCAATCCTGTATCTTTTCCCTCAGGAAGAAACAAGAAGTAGCCAACACTCCAGCAGCTATGAAAGATCTTGGGAAACTCCAGGGAGTATCAGCTGATCACAGAAGTGTTACTTAATACTCTTTATAATGAAAATATTTGTAATTTTGTCCTTCTTCCTGAAAGGCAGGATGGGTGATTGATGGGTTTCCCTGCCCTGATCCTGTCAGTTTCTGTTGCTTATTGAAGATTCAGCATGTATCGGCCGCATTCCAGCTGCAACTGTTAAGTGGAGTTATTAACTGAAGGGAGAGAGAGAGAGAGAGAGAGAGAGAGAGAGAGAGAGAGAGAGAGAGAGAGAGAGAGAGAGAGAGAGAGAGAGAGAGAGAGAAACCTTGCACTTTATTTTTAACTGGTTCTCCGAGCTGCCTAAGCAATTTACAAACAGTTCGGTCGAACTGATGAGAACCGGATGAATTTCACCTGTGAACTCCACCCTTCTTAACGCTTTCTGGCTGGAGAATTCTGGGAGTTGAAGTCCACCCTTCTTAAAGCATTGTGAGTCGCTTATTCCGAGATGCCCCATTTCTTTTCCATCAATATGGATTTTTGGGTGACCCCGTGATTTGATTCTGACTCAAAAACTCCCAGTTTGATACACACACACACACACACACACACACACCATACCTTTTCCAACAGGTAGTTGCTGATGTGTCCTCCCGTAGGATCTCCCTTGAAGTCGAAATTGATGTCCATGTATTTGCCGAACCGGCTGGAATTGTCATTGCGGTTAGTTTTGGCGTTGCCAAAGGCCTCCAGAACGCCATTTGATTTGAGCAGAACATTTTTCACCCTGTAGAAAGTCCGAGAAACACCAAAAAATGACTTAGGGGAGGGAGGGAAACAAGTAGCGGTTACATCTGGCCTTCATGGGGGATTTTAGGGCTCCTCCTGCCGTTCCCCCCCAACGAAGCCCTCCACTGGCGTATTCTGCTTTTGTTTTGCCGATCCTACCTCACAGGGTTGTTAGGAAGACGTTTAAAAAATGGTGGCGGATCAGATATTTTATTTTACGTATTCCTGGATCTAGAATGGTAGTTAACCACTCTAGTTAACCTTAGCAGCTTAAAGATGGGCTGGGGGATTCTGGGAGTTGAAGCTCACCCATCTTAAAGCTTCCTGGCTAGGGAATTCTGGGAGTTGAAGTCCACCAAATTGCCAAGGTTGTGAAACAAATGGATGGACGAATGGGTATTACCTCTATAGAGCTAATCCTCGACTTACGACCACAACGGAGCCCAAAATTTCCCTTGCAAAGCAAGACCTTTGTTAAGTGACTTTCACCCCGTTTTACAACCTTCCTTGCCGCTGTCGTTAAGCGAATCCCTGCAGTTCTTTAGTGAGTCACACCATTGTTCAGCAAATTCAGCCTCCCCTTGGACTTCGCTCGTCAGAAGGTTGCAAAAGGGGATCGCGTGACCCCGGGGACACTGCGACCGTCATAAATATGAGTCAGTGGCCAGGCGCCTAATTTTGATTAAGTGACCGCGGAGATGCTGCGGCAGTCGTAAGGGTGCAAAAACGGTGCTAAGTCCCTGTTTTTAGGGCGGCTGTAACTTCGGACAGTCGCTAAACGAAGGGTCGTAAGTTGAGGACTACCTGGACTCAACTTACCTTTCCACTTCGGCCCTCTGGCTCGGATTGGTGATGGTGGCGATATATCGCATGATGTATTTACTGGCCTCTGTTTTTCCAGCCCCACTTTCTCCTAAAAGAGACCAAGAAAAGAAGTGGATCTCGGTGAGAAATTTGACAACGTTTGCAGATGTTTCATGACCCCACTAGAGAACATCATCAGGGCTAAAAGGAGGAGGAGGAGGAGGAGGAGAACTTTGCAGTCCTCGGTGCTCTCTGAGCTGGGTGGTTTCCTTGCAGACCTTTCTTCATCTAATTACCACCAAACTCAGAAAGCAGTCATTCTCCTCTTCTTCCTCCCCATGCCCTTTGTCTTCTAGCACTGATGACATTCCCTAGTTGGATCATGAAACGTCTGCAAGAAAACCACCCCGCTCCAAGAGCACCGAGGACCCCACAAAGATTCAGAGGTGAGCTCAATCATTAAGTTAATGATTATTAACTTAATTCATTGATTGATTGATGAATTACGACTGGACAGTCACTTGTCTGAAATAGGATCTCCTGTTTGAGCAGGGGGATGGACTAGAAGACCTCCAAGGTCCCTTCCAATTCTGTCATTCTGTGATTCGGTAAGGGTCTCCTGCTCGAGCAGGGGGTTGGACTACTTGACCTCTAAGGTCCTTTCCCGCTCTATTCTATTCTCAGCAATAATGCATGCAGCTTATATAAGAGAACATCATCATAATGCTGAATCCATTCAACGACGTAGCTAAACATTCTTGAGTTGGTCCATCTCCTTCCTGCACTGGTCTGTTTGGATGCCCTCTAGATGGGCCAATGCCCCACTGAGGCTTGCAAACCATCAAACACTCAATCAGAATAGAGCTGGAAGGGAGCTTGGAGGTCTTCTAGCAGGACAGCCTTAAAGAATCATAGAATAACAGAATAGCAGAATGACTCTTGTTATTCTATAAGGGTCTCTGGCTCAAGCAAGGTGTTGGACTAGATGACCTTTGGAGTACCTTCCAACTGTGTCATTCTTTTAGGGTCTCCTGCTTGAGGAGGGGGCTGGACTAGATAACCTCTGAGGTCCCTTCCAGCTCCGTTCCTGTTCTGACTTGAACCCACCTCCGTAATCCACGTCAAGCCAACCTCCAACCTGACAGATCAAGATGGTCGTTACGACTGGGTAACCCTTTCTTGGATGGGGAAAGAGAGATGTGGGAACCCTACCTGAGATGACCACACAGGTGTCCATGGCCCGTCTCTTCATGGCCTTGTAGGCCGCGTCGGCCACAGCGTAGAGGTGAGGCGGCCTCTCGTAGAGTTCCCGACCCCGGTAATGCTCGATCGCGTCCTTCCCGTAGAGCGACAGAGGTTTGTACGGGTTGACGGAGACCACAACTTCCCCGATGTAGGTGTAGATGCGTCCCTTCTCAAACCTGGTTTGGCCAAAGGTGGAGACATGGTTAAGGAGGCATCTTGGAGGCTTACAGATTGACCATGTTTGTGATGGGATCCTAGAATCGGGGAACAATCTTTGGATTGTTGTGTTGTTTTGTGCTGGATCAACGGTCACTCAATCTATCCACAGTGAGGGACAAACCACCACTTCTGGTGGCAAGGAGTTCCACGGGTTAATTTCCCTCACCGTGAGGAAATCCCTCCTTCCTTCTAGGTTGCTTCTCTCCTGGATGGGTTTCCATCTGTTGCTTCTACTTCTGCCTTCAGGGGCTTTGGAGAAGAGGTGGATCCAGAGGTGAAATCTGAACAGGTTTACTACCACATGCTCAGTGCGCACCAAAAGGTAGCTTGGGAAGGTAAGTAGAACAGTACGGGGGTGTGTGATCAGCTGTGGCGCATGTGGGAACCTTTTAAAAAACTTTTTAAAAGCATTTTTTATTACCTGCTCGGGCGAATAGGTAGTAAAAAATGCTTTTAAAAAGTAAAAAAAAACGGCTCCGGGGATCGCGCGGCAGAGCTGTTATTGGCGGAGCCTTTTTTTTTTTTTTTTACTTTTGTAAAGCATTTTTTTTACTACCTATTTGCCCAAACCGGTAGTTAAAAAAATAAGTTCCAACGATCAGCTGGATCGTCGGAACTTTTTTTATTTAAAATTTTAAAGCATTTTTAACTACTGGTTCCGGAAAACCGGTAGTAAAAAAAAATGCTAAAAAAGTAAAAAGAAAAAACATTCTGACAATCTCGCATTGCTTAGCTCAGTGTTTCTCAACCTTCGAAGCTTGAAGATGGGTGGACTTCAACTCCCAGAATCCCCCAGCCATCCATCTTCAAGCTACCAAGGTTGAGAAACACTGCCTTAGCTGATCGTTGGAATTTATTTTAAAACATTTTTTATTACCGGTTCAGGCGAACCGGCCCGAACCGATAAGCATTTCACCCCTGGATGGATCCCTCTCCATACGGGAATACAGGAAAGACCCCCCTAGTCCTTCTGTCCCTGAGACGCGTCCCTGGAGTCACGCGATCCCCTTCCGAACAAGCAATGTCAATGGGGAAGCCAAATTTACTTAATGACCATGGGACGAACGTAACTGCTGCATGCATTTGCATAAGAATGGCAGCAGGAAAGGTCATAAAGTGAGTCAAAACTCACTTAGCAACTTGTCTGACTCAGTGACGGAAATTCCAGACTCTGAAATTTGCGGCCGTAAATTGAGGAATATCTGTACAGAGGTAATATGCATCTATCCATGCCTTCATCCACTAGCTTAACAACGGTGTCAACAAAGGTCACAAAACAGGGCAACATTCTCTTTGCACTTCTTTCTCGCTTAGCGATGGAAATTTGGGACACAATTCTGGACAGAGAGGACTACAGGCAGTCCTCTACCTATGACCAGAAATGAGCCCCAAATTTTGGTCATTAAATGAGAACTTACTTAATTAAATGAGGTTTGTCTCATTGTATGACCTTCCTTGCCACTGTTGTTAAGTGAATCCTGGCAGTTGATAAGCTAGAAATCTGGTTGTTAAGTGAATCGGGCTTGTCAGATGGTCACAAAAAGGGATCACGTAACCCCAGGATGCTGCAACCGTTATAAATACTAGTCGGTTGCCGAGCATCTGTATTTTGATCCCGGAACTGCGACAGTCATAAGTGTGAAAAATGCTCCTTTTTTCAGTGCCGGCGTCATTAAACAAATGGTTGTGTGAAAAAAAGTCATTTTTTCCAGTGCCGTCGTAACTTGGAACGGTCTTTAAATGAACCACTGTAAGTCGAGGACTCACCGTATTAGTATGGGGGAGTTGGCTTTTTTTTTTTTAGCAAATGGAACAAAGAAATAAAATGAAAAAATAAATATGGAAAAGAGAAGCGAAGGCAGGCAGGCCCCGAGTGCGAGTGGCGCGTTTCCTGATTTCAAAATTAGCTCTGACTTGAGTCATTTCAATTCCGTCTCGGCCTTCTGCTTCCTCTGACAGGATCCAATATGAGCCACCACTCCCTCCATCTAAGGAGGTGACTTCACAAACACTTTCTGGCTCGGAATAAACCCGGTTAGTTTGAAAAAGGGGGTTTGCCTGATGTTGTTTTAGTTGCCATGTTTCTCAAACAGAGCGATTTTAAGAAGGGTGGACTTCCACTCCCAGAATTCCCCCGCTTGCATGAAGTCCAGAGATCTTATAGGATGCCGGCTGGGGGATTCTGGGAGTTGAAGTCCACCCCTCTTAAAGCATGCCACCACCCAGGGAATTATTTTATTTATTATTTATTTATTTATTTTATTAGATTTCTATACCGCCCTACTCCCGAAGGACTCAGGGCGGTGCACAGCCAAACAATAAAAACACATACAATACAAAATTTAAAATAGAATAAAATCAAATTAAATAATTTTGGCCCTGACAAATTTAAAACCCCAAACTTTTAAAACCAATTTAAAATTGAATATATAAAATACTAAAAGATATTTAAAATTTTAAAAATCTTTTATAAAAGAGGGGGAAAATTAGGCCAGGATGCCGCATTATAACCAATACGGCATCCTTCTGGTCACATGGTCAAAATTTGGCTGCAAAATTTGGTCGCAGCCTCCTCAGATCACCATTCCTGGCCAACTCCTGACAAGCAAAGCCAAGGGGGGGGTGGGGGACTGGATTTACTTAATGACCCCCTGATTCACTTAACAACTGGCTTTAGCAACTTTAGCAAGTGGTGACTGACAACTCTGAAAACCTTGAATTTTAAGAATGAATACAGGTAGGCATCCTAATGACTCTTGTGGTCCTTCCTCCTCTTCTCTTCCCCACAACGACAACCTTGTGAGGTGGATTGGGCTGAGAGAGAGGGGGGGGGGGGATTGGCCCAAAGTCACCCATCAGGCTTTCATACCTAAGGCGGGATTAGAACTCACGTCACCTGGTGATTGGCCCAAAGTCACCCAGTTTGATTTCTTGCTTAAGGCGGGACTAGAACTCATCGTTGCCTGGTGATTGGTCCAAAGTCATCCAGTTTGATTTCTTGCTTAAGGCGGGACTAGAACTCACAGTTGCCTGGTGATTGGACCAAAGTCCCCTCACTGGCTTTGATACCTAAGATGGAACTAGAACTCACAATCTCTCAGTGATTGGCCCCAAGTCACCCAGCTGGCTTTCATGCCTAAAGCGGGACTAGAACTCACCACCGCCTAGTTTCTAGCTTGGTGCCTTAACCACCAAAACAAACTAATTTCCAGTTTAGGGTTGCCCAGAAGTTTCAGGGCTGCCCAGAAGTTTCAGTTTGACGGAAAGGTGGACTTTCCCACTAATGTGGGCTACAACTCTTTGCCCTAAAGACACTGCCAAGCTCCAGGTTCTGAAGAACAAGATGAGGGACCTCCATTGGGAAGCCATCAATGACACAGATCTCCATCAAGGCTATGAACTTTTCCAGAAATCCCTACCTGGCTATTCTGAGTCCCTCAAAAGATCTTGAAGCCACCAATGGCCCAGACCACTTGACTTCTTCTCAGAAACAAGACACATCGTTCGCTGCCTTTCCCCCTTCCGAAACTTACCTGAGCTTCAGGTTCTCCAGGAAGTCCTCCATGGTCACTTGGTCCAAGAGGACAAAATCAGCTTTCCCAAATTCTAGACTCTCTTGCTCTGCCATGTTCCCGGAGAAGTTAGTCCGTTTGCCAGGACAGACAACCGTCCTCGCTCGTCAGTGGAAAGAAGGGTGAGTCAAGTAGGGTGATTTCCGTCTCAGTGAGAAGGTGGAGCTTGTGGTTTGCAGAGCTAACAGCTTTGTTGCAGGTTCACTTCCTTGATCGTTGTTTCTCTATGGGTGGATCTTATAGGATGGATGGATTCTCCTGGAGAAGAGGGTCTCAAAGTCCTCAGTGGAGAACCTAAACCCTAAACCCCGGAGAATATGGGAGAACTTCATTAAGAGACCACCATAGAAGGCATCTAATGTCCTCCAGAGAATGGATCTTATAGGATGGATGGATCCCTCTGGAGAAGAAGTCCTCCATAGAGAACCTAAACCCTGGAGAACTTGGAGAATTTTATAGCAGGCCACCAGAAAATGTCCTCCAGAAAATGGATCTGATATGATCTAATGTCCTCAACAGAACAGATCTTATAGGATGGATGGATCCCTCTTAAGAAGAGGTCTCTAAGTCCACCACGGAGAACCTAAACCCTAAACCCCAGAGAAGTTGGAGAACGTCATAGAAGGCCACCAGAGAAACCGAATATCCTCCAGAGACAGCAAAGCTATGAAGAGGTCCAGGAACATGACTGCTGTGGTTCAGACAGTCGCTTCTGACTTGTTCGAGACATAAACTATGGTCTGTTTCCATTGTAAATTTGGAAGGTGGATCAAGAGATTTCTCCTTGAATGATGGATGTCAAGCCCAAGGCATGGAAAGGTCCCACCTGAAATGTCTCCTTTGTTTCCTCTTCATTGTGGCTTCAAGATCAAAGAGCTTAGCCAGGTGGGACAGGAAGCACAATGCTGTGACAAGGAACCCACAACCACATTTACCACACAGAAGTATAAGGAGAGGCAACCACCCTATCACAACACAACGGGAACAACAAGGCAACGGAATCCAAAACTTCCTTGATTTCTCCACCGTTGGCAGGTCTTGGAGACCACTTCCACCCCATCTTTTCCTCACAACCCGCATTTGTGTGCTCTTCATTTGGCATTGCTCCGTCAAATGCTATTGTTTCACCGAGCAGGGCTGGCCTAATGTGATTTTATTTATTTATTTATTTGTTTGTTTAAATTTCTATACCGCCCTTCTCCAATATAGGACTCAGGACGGTGAACAGCCAAAATAAAAACAAGACATACATACAAAACATACAAAATCTAAAAACTGATTAAAATAATTAAATATCTTGGCCGTAATTAAAACTGTTCCAATTTAAAATCAATTTAAAATTTGACTCAAGCCAGCCCAGCTAGTTGAAATAAATGGGTTTTCAGGGTCCGAAAAATCCGGAGGTCTGTTATTGTACGTAACTCTGGGGGGAGGTTGTTCCAGAGGGTGGGCGCCACCACAGAGAAGGCTCTCCCCCTGGGGGTCGCCAGCCGACATTGTCTGGCGGACGGCACCCTGAGGAGGCCCACTCTGTGTGAGCGTACTGGCCAGTGGGAGGCTATTGGTGGCAGAAGGCGGTCTCGTAAGTACCCCGGCCCTAAGCCATGGAGCGCTTTAAAGGTGGTCACCAACACCTTGAAGCGCACCCGGAAGACCACCGGGAGCCAGTGCAGCTCGCGCAGGAGAGGTGTCACATGGGAGCGCCCCCATAATCCCCCGCGCGGCCGCGTTCTGGACCAGCTGGAGCCTCCGGGTGCACCCCAGGGGGAGCCCCATGTAGAGAGCGTTGCAGTAGTCCAGGCGGGAAGTGACAAGTGCCTGAGTGACTGTGCGTAGGGAGTCCCGATCTAGAAAGGGGCGCAACTGGCGTATCAGGCGAACCTGATAGAAAGCCCCCCTGGCCACGGCCGCCAAATGATCTTCTAAAGACAGCCGTGCGTCCAGGAGGACGCCCAAGTTACGAGCCCTCTCCGTGGGGACGAGTGATTCACCCCCAATAGCCAGCGATAGCATCAGCTGACTATATCGGGACGCCGGAAGCCACAGCCACTCGGTCTTGGAGGGGTTGAGTCGGAGCCTGTTTCTCCCCATCCAGGCCCGCATGGCCTCCAGGCACTGGGACATCACTTCAAGGGCATCGTTGGGGTGGTCTGGGGTGGAGATGTACAGCTGGGTGTCATCAGCGTACTGATGGAACTCCACCCCGAAGCCACGGATGATCTCACCCAGTGGCTTTACATAAATGTTGAACAGAAGGGGCGAGAGGACCGACCCTTGTGGCACCCCACAAGCAAGGTGCCTCGGGGTCGACCGCTGCCCCCCTGTCAACACAGATTGCGACCGGTCAGAGAGGTAGGAGGAGAACCACCGCAGAATGGTGCCCCCCACCCCCAACCCCGCCAACCGGTGCAACATGATACCATGGTCGATGGTATCAAAAGCCGCTGAGAGGTCTAACAGGACCAGGATAGAGGAGCAACCCGTATCCCGGGCCCTCTAGAGATCATCCACCAATGCGACCAATGCCGTTTCCATGCTGTGCCCAGGCTGGAAGCTGGACTGGAGCGGGTCTAGATAGACAGCTTCATCCAGGTACCGGGGAAGCTGTTGCGCCACCACACTCTCAACAACCTTCGCAACGAAGCGAAGGTTGGAGACTGGACGATAGTTAGCCAAAACAGCTGGATCCAGAGAGGGCTTCTTGAGGAGGGGCCTCACAACCGCTTCTTTCAAAGCGGCCGGCAGGACCCCCTCACCCAAAGAAGCGTTAACAATCTTCTGGAGCCAGCCTCGTGTCACCTCCCGGGAAGCCAGTACCAACCAGGAGGGACACGGGTCCAATAAACATGTGGTCGCGTTCAGCCGTCCCAGGACCCTGTCCATGTCCTCGGGAGCCACAGGATCGAACTCCCCCCAGATAACACTCTCAAGACCTGCCTCAGTCATCCCGTCCGGACATACCCAGTCAGAGGCCAGCCCTTCCCGAATCTGAGCGATTTTGTCATACAGATACTGCACAAAATCCTCAGCTCGACCCTGCAAGGGGTCATCCCGCACTTCCAGATGGAGGCGGGAGCGGGTCACCCTAAACAGGGCGGCCGGGCGATTATCTGATGACGCGATAAGAGCAGCAAAATAGCTAGTTTTCGCCGCTTTTATCGCCACTAGGTAGGTCTTAATATGAGACCTCACCAGTGTTCGGTCAGATTCGGAGCGGCTGGTCCTCCAACTACTCTCCAGGCATCTTTTCCGGCGCTTCATCTCCCTAAGCTCCTTGGAGAACCAAGGAGCCAGGTGGGTTCGGTGCCGGGTCAGAGGCCGCAAAGGCACGACTCGGTCCAAGGCCCCGGCAGCCGCACTATCCCAGGCGGCCACCAGGTCCTCAGCCGAGTCATGAGCCAGAATCTCAGGAAATGGCCCAAGCTCCATCTGGAACCTATCAGGGTCCATCAGGCGCCTGGGGCGGAACCACCTGGTCGGTCCCGCCTCCCTGCGGCGGGGTGCAGCGGTTAGAAAGTCCAGTCGAAGGAGCGAGTGGTCAGACCATGACAAGGGTTCGATGGCTATATCCCCTATATCAAGGCCACTCAACCACTGACCAGAGACAAAAACTAAGTCCAGAGTGTGTCCCCCTGTGTGAGTGGGGTCATGAATTAACTGAGTAAGGTCCATGGCCGTCATGGAAGCCATGAACTCTCGAGCCACTTCAGACGTTTCACCGATAGATGGCAGGTTGAAATCCCCCATGATGAAAAGTCTGGGGGTGTCCACCGCCACCTCGGCTATAACGTTAAGCAGCTCGGGCAGGGCCGTTGCCACGTGGCAGGGAGCCAGGTACGTGACCAACAAGCCCATCTGTACTCCACGACCCCACTTCACAAAGAGGGACTCACATCCGGCTATCTGTGGAACAGTGGTCTCCCTCGGATCAAGACCTTCCTTTATAATAACCGCCACCCCCCCGCCCCTACCCTGAGCCCTCGGCTGATGAAATGCACGGAAGCCTGGTGGGCATATATCCACGAGGGGGACTCCCCCCTCCTGGCCCAACCAGGTCTCCGTAATGCCCGCCAGGTCCGCCTCCCCCTCCTGAATAAGATCGTGGATGAGGGGGGCTTTATTAACAACGGACCTGGCATTGCATAACATCAGCCGGAGGCTCTGGCCCTGAGAATCTGGACAACCTGGGGAACGAGAAAAGCATTTTAATGGGTTGTCTTTATTTTAGCTTTTTCGGCCAAATTATTTAATATTTTTAATTCGTCTTTTAACTTTGATATTGTTGTGGGTTTTATCTCTGGCTGAGTCTTCCGGGAGAAGGGCGGTATAAAAATTTAATAAAATAAATAAATAAACACAAAAATCTCCTTGACTGAACGCAAAATTAGAACGAATTCCCGTGGGCCATTCACTACATTTTAATCGGTCAGCTTTGTCTGTGGTGTGGGACAACCTTGCAGAGTTTAGTTGTGGCTCTGGAAACCTCACTCTTACCTACACACTTCCAAACGCACACAAAGGCAGGCATACAGACACAATCTGTCATCCAGGCCCTCGTCACTTCCCGTCTGGACTACTGCAATGCTCTCTACATGGGGCTCCCCTTGAGGAGCACCCGGAGGCTCCAACTGGTCCAGAATGCGGCCGCGCGGGTGATAATGGGGGCGACTCGTCGCTCCCATGTAACACCCCTCCTGCGCGAGCTGCACTGGCTCCCGGTGGTCTTCCGGGTGCGCTTCAAGGTGTTGGTTACCACCTTTAAAGCGCTCCATGGCTTAGGACCCGGGTACTTGCGGGACCGCCTTCTGCCACCGATAGCCTCTCATCGGCCAGTACGCTCCCACAGAAGGGGCTCCTCAGGGTGCCGTCGGCCAATGTCGACTGGCGACTCCCAGGGGGAGAGTCTTCTGTGTGGGGGCTCCTGCCTTATGGAATGAATTGTCCCCGGATATACGAAGGATCCTCCGACCTCCACGCCTTCCGTTGTGCGCTGAAAACCCGGTTATTCCAGCAAGCCGGTCTGATGGGACAATAATTTTAATTGGGTTTTAAATATGGGTTTTTAACATGGTTTTATAAGGGTTTTAGAACAGGGATTTTAAATTTGGTCAAAAATTGAATTATTTTAATATGGTTTTTAAATTTGTCTTGTATATTGTTTTATTATGGCTGTTCACCACCCTGAGTCCTTCAGGAGAAGGGCTGTATAAAAATATAATAAAATAAAATAAAATACAGAGCCTTGGTAGTACAGTGGTCTAAAGCATCCTGTTATTAAGACCAGCTGCCTGCAATTACTGCAAGTTCGAATCTCTCCAAGGCTCAAGGTTGACTCAGCCTTCCATCCTTTCTAAGGTAGGTAAACTGAGGACCCAGATTGTGGGGGCAATAAGCTGACTTTGTATAAATATACAAAAGGATGAAGGCTATTGCTTAATGCATTGTAAGCCACCCTGAGTCTCCGGAGAAGGGCGGCATATAAATCAAATTAAAAAATAAAATAAATCGAGCAAAGAAACATCAGGCAGAGCTAAGAAATAAGTTCTCAAGTATTAAATTCAGAGAGCAAGGATCCCAGTCCTTTTCTTCCTCCTCCCTTCTAGCACTGATGCTGTTCCCTAGTTTGGTCACGAGACGTCTGCAAGAAACCTACCCAGCTCAGAGAGCACCTGGGACACCCCCTCCCCCCAATTCAACCTCAAGCTACAAATATTATTTTATGGGGATCCAGTTTCTTTCAAGACCGCGCCTATTCTGAGCCCACATCTCGAACAAGTGTTTTGCCACTCACTTGTGAGGTTTGGCTTGCGGTGGGCAACGTCATTTCCTCTTTTCTCATGAGACAGGCTCCCAAGAGTAGCTACTCCACCCTCGAACCACAGCCGGTGCACGTGGGTTGGCAAGATGGCTTTGGAGTTTGGGGGGGGGGGGGCTTGATGGATAGAAGCGCCTCAGAGATGCTCAGCTGGGGAGCAAGTGTCCCCAAATTGGGTGTGGAAATTAATCCCTAATTAACTAAAATCTTTCTGGAGGTGGATAATGCACCAGGAGAACCAAGTTGCTCTAAACGGTGGAGGTTTTAAAGAAGAGATTCGATGTTTGTGTGAAACTGTCCTATACGGGGTTGGGCTAGATGACCTCCAAGGTCCCTTCCAATTATGTGATTTTGGTCTTCTGGGCAAGGAGTCAGACTAGATGATCTGAGATCCTTTCCACTGCCACTATTTATTTTTTTGCCTGTTTGAGCACAGGGTTGGATTAGATGACCTCTAAGGTCCCTTTCCAACTCTGATTCCATAAGGGTCACCTGCTTGTGCAACGGGTTAGAGTAGATGACCTCCAGGGTCACTTCCAACTCTTGTCATTCTGTAGGGGGCGGTGCTTGAACAGGGGATTGGACTAGATGACCTCTGAGGTCTTCCAAGGGTTTTCTGCTTGTGCAGTGGGTTGGAGTAGATGATCTCAAAGTCCCTTTTTTCAGTTCCTTTATAACTTCCATTTTAACGTCAAAGACTATGTCCATTTAAAATCCAGATTTAACCGATGGGACACCAGATTTGGCCTAATAAATGAATCGTCGTAAGTCGAGGACTATTTCTAAACTAGTCCTTGATTTACAAGATTTCGTTTAATGACCGTTCAAAGTTACAATAGCACTCGGAGTTATGACCGTTTTTTCAATCTTACGACTGTTGCAGCATCCCCATACAATCCAAATTCAGAGGCTTGGCCGAGTCATGCTTATGACGGTCACTGTGCCCTGGGACACGTGATCCCGTTTTGTGACCGTCTTGACAAGCAGGAAGCCGGATTCACTTAACAACCTGGTGACTCACCGAACTGCAGGGATTCACTTAATGACAGTGGCAAGGAGGGTCAGAAAACAGGGCAAAACGTATTTAACGAATACCTCACTGAGCAGCGGAAATTTTGGGGTTCCGTTGTGGTCGTAAAACCGAGGACTAGCTGTTTTTTTGTTTTTGGGCGGATCATGGGAAAGAAAGGGAGACAGGCTGAGGCGGGGAGTCATTTATTCTTCAGAAAATGTTCTTTAAGGATGCAGAGAAGAGTTTTTCTGTTGAGGGACGGACAGAAGTTGGGGAGAAACCCCGCTCAAGAGACAGCCCCAAATTTTGGAAGAGGCCCTTCCTTTCTCCCTTCGCTCAGGACCAGCCTAAAAATGGTCCAGGGTCTCTTGCTTGAACAGGGGGTTGGACTAGATGACCTCCCAGGTCCCTTCCAACTCTATTCTGTCATCCCGTTGGGAGAAAGAAAGGAAGAAAGAAAGAGAGGGAGGGAGGGAGAGAGAGAGAGAGAGAGAGGAAGAAAGAAAAAGACAGACTTCTGATGACTGATCTCCTTCCACAAGCCTCGATTGGAAGCAGCGCAAAATCCCATCGTGCCCCATCTCCAGGGGGCGGAAGGGAAGCATGGTCTTCGTCATCCTTTTTTCTGAGAAACCTTCAGTCATCGGTTGACCGCAAACTTCCTCCCTTTCGGCGGTCTCCATTTCGCCCGGCTGCAAGTGACTCAGAACAGAGGACGGCTGCCAGGGCCGCTTCCTCTTCGGGGCGAGAGGTGTGGGCGTGGATGATGGGCAGTAAAGCCGCCAGGCAAGCAGGTAGGGAGACCTGGGAGACGAGGAGGAAGTTAAAATCCACATTTATTCGTATTGATTTTTGCTCTACCTTTACTACGTGGAAAGTTAACCTTGAGATGATGAAGGTACATAATAAATCTTCTGCATACTTTCCCCCACAACAACCCTGTTAGGTAGGCTGGGCTAAGAGTGACTGGCCCAAGCCCCGCCCCCCAAGGCTGGGTTTCATGCCTAAGGCGGGACTAGAACTCCCTGTCTCCTGGTGATTGGCCCAAAACCACCCAGCTAGCTTTTGTACCTAGGTGGGACTAGAACTCCCCGTCTCCTGGCTTCTAGGCCAATGTTTAACACCAATACCAACCTGGTTTTCAATCTTAATGACCCTTCGTCACTTCCCCCAAGCCGACACCAAACTATTCCAGCACAATTTAACACAAACTATGATTACAAAAATTTATCTTAGTCTCTTGGTTTAAAATGCATCGATACTATTTTTCTAAAATTACTTTTTAAACTTCTATGGGATGGGGGGGGATTTCTCCTACCCCTTCCATATTATTATTCTGGATCCAGAAAGTTTCTCTTCTACCATGAAACATGTGAAACATGTCCAAACATCCGTGCCATCGGAAGGATGCGGAAATCTCTTGCTTTTTCAAGAGATTTTTGTTCTAAGTGTTTACCATGTTCCTGTGTTCAAGCAGAATTTAAATTATATAAGGTGGATTTTAGCCCAAAAGAAGCATGTGTGGTCCAGCCTTCTTAAAACATGCCAGCTGGGGGATTCTGGGAGTTGGAGTCCACACACCCGTCAAGTTTGACACATACTGCTCTAGCATTTGATAAAGAGGACTAAAATATTTACCTGTGATTATGGAGAGATACAGAGCCGAATCTTCTTTTGCTTAAAAGTTTTTTATTTTTGAACATGTCAGTTTCATTTTCAATTAAACAGTGTTGTCTGGGTATAAATAGTTTGAAAGGTAGCAATCATAACGTTTACCAGAGCTGAATCTTCAAAGCTGGCTTGTTGACAAAGCATCTCAAGTGAGGAAAGCAACTTCAGGGAAAGCCAATTCTGTCTTCATTTGGGGTTGTGACATACAACCCGAACAAACTCACATCCGTTCTCTGAGGTTGTGCGAAAATGGCCACTGTAAGGGCCCAAGAGAGGAAGACAAGACAGATTTGAGAACCAGGGAAGCACAAAGTCCTTTCTTTTCCTCCCTGCCAGATCCACGGAGCCAGTCCTCGTTTAGTGACCAAAGTCATAACAGCGCTGAGCGAGGGCACTTACAACCACTGTTGTCGCCACAACGGCAGTCTCCATGGTGGTGTGCGTATATAGTCCTCCACGCACAACTATTGGTTTGGTTTTTTTTCAGTGCCCGTTATAACGTCCAGCAGTCGTTAAACGAATGGCCATAAATCAAGGACAGTATACCTATATTTATTGACATAAATCAAGACCCACCTATAACCTATGCCTGTATTTATTTACTCAGTAAATATTGTACAGGTACTTAGCCCGTTTTGAAGTCTGCCTCCATGTCTGAATTTAAATGCACGTTTAGGCAAACGAGCTGCCTATGGGAAGAAAAAATCTGATTGTTCATATGGTTTTTTTCTGTGATGGTTCCCCCCTCCCAAAAAAGGCAGATCTGGTGACATGATACCCTGACTTATGACCGTAATTCTAGGCTCCGCACTAGTTATAAGACAAGGACTACCCTGTAAGAAAGGTCACCTTAAGATGGCGGAGCAAAATTCGGGATCCATATTGTTTTCAAAGCCCCCAACTCTCACCGGGCCTTACCTGAGGAAGGACCAGAAGGGCTGGGGATGATGGTAATTGGTGTCCACACATCCTGAAGGGACCTTCAATGGGACAAGCACCATGGTGAGGAGAGAGATTTTCCTAGACAGGAGAAAGAGAACTCAAGTTAGAATGAAGAAATAATTCCAGGCTTAATTACATTAGTCCTCCATTAGTGACTGTCGTAAATACAAGTCAGTTGCTGCAATGGCAATGAAAAACTGCACTTGTAATCGTTTTCCACACAACCGTTGCAGCAACTGACTCATATTTACGACATTCGCAGCATCCCAGAGTCACCTGATCCCCTTTTGTGACTTTCAGTCAACAGGGAAGCCTAGATTCTTAAAACTGCAGGGATTCGCTTAGTGACCATACCAGGAATAGTCGCAAAGGGGGGGATTATTTGCCTTGCTTAGCAACAGGAATGTGGTCATAAGACAAGGAATACCTCTTGTCCGGGATTTCTATAACCTCTCCCCAAATAAGGATAGGGAGAGGCCTCAAACCGTCCCGGAGTTGTTTTTGCAAACACAACAGGAATGATCAGAGTCATTGACAAGACCCAGCCACGCTGGAAGGTTTGCGTAGTTGCGACGGCTTCCGACGGAGGTGCGAATCCTATCCCCAAGTTAGCAACTCTTAGAAAATCCAATTTTACCAAACATTAAGGAAGACAAACTGAGAAAAAGGCACGAGAAAGACCAACAACAAAGGCAAATTTGTTCACAAAGGGTTGTTATTTGCAACACACACTCTGCAGTCGCATAATTTGTGGCCTTATTGTCAAATTCCTTCTAAAAGCCCCTCTTGGAAAAGAATCAATTAGGACAAAATTACAGCAACTCTTTGACTTACATTCATTTAGCGACCGCTGGAAGTTAAGACGGCATTGAAATGAGCGGGTTGAGGAGTCCTCACACGTACAACCATCATACGGCATCCCCACAGTTGCGCGGGCCAAATGGCAACAGTTGTGGCTTTCCGCAATCTCCATTTGTGACCTTTCCACAGCCATCATCCATAGTGGAAGCCAGATTTGCTGTACGCACACGCAAATCGCTTAACATATACGGCAAAAATTGGGTGCAACTCCCTTAGCGACCGATGGCCTGTGACAGAAGGAGTCCCTGTAGACAAATGGGGAAAGAACACAACGTTACAACACTATGCACTGTCTATGGGCATATACAGATGTAAAATGTGAGACACTGATAGATGTTACATATATATGTGTATCGGTATGTCTAATATCTATCGGTATGTGTATAGAAATATCCACATATGTATCCATATCTCTATATCCATAGATTAGATATACAAATACTAAATAGAATACATATAGATACGTATTCTATTTAATAATTGTATATCTAATGTATGGATATAGAGATATACATTTATTGATTTATTTATTGGTTTGATTTATATGCCATCCTTTTCCGGAGACTCAGGGCCAGGGTGGATTTGATTTAAATCGAGTTGATTTAAATCACAATTTAAATCATGATTTAAATCACTAGTAAAAAGGCTTGATTTAAATCAACTCGATTTAAATCGTAATTTTTAAAGAGCAACTGTCATCTCTGCTACTCCTTTGACCCACTGTTGACTCACCGACAGTCCCAGTGTTGCAGAATATACAGCCTCATGCTACCTAAGCTCCATTTCATGCTGAATAAACTAAATTATTTATGTATCTTAAATAGAAAACTATCTTACGATAGATTTTTACCCCAAAGTTTTTTTATTAAAATAAATTCGATAAAAATAAAAAAAATCCGATTTAGATTTTTAAAAATCCGATTTTTTTTCATTTTTTTAAAAAAATCATTAATTTTTATCCACCCTGCTCAGGGCGTCTTACAATGCGTTAAGCAATAGCCTTCATCCTTTTCTATATACCTGCTTAGCGGTGTTCTTTTTTATATACAAAGTCAGCTTATTGCCCCCACAATCCGGGTCCTCCTTTTACCTACCTTAGAAAGGATGGAAGGCTGAGTCAACCTTGAGCCTGGTGAGAATTGAACTCGCAGTAATTGCAGGCAGCTGGCAGCTAAATACTACTTTAACAGTAGTTTAGTCCACTGCGTCACCAGACTCTGTATAAATACATCTATATGCATCTATAATAGATAGATAGATAGATAGAGATTGATAGATAGATATAGATGATGGATAGATAGATAGATATGGATGGATGGATATATGGATGGATATAGATTAAATAAGAGATATAGATGGATAGATTAGATACACGTGTTTATGTATGTGCATACCGATCTACACGCTCCCCGCATAGGAATCTACACTTTCATCCCCAATGCACACACACATACACAATTCCCGCAGCCCAAGAGCGAACGAGTGGCTCTTAAACCTTCACAGCTTTCTTTTTAACAGAGACGATCAAGTCACTAGTCCTCAGCGAGTTCTGTCTCCCCTTAAACACCCCCCCCCGTCCCAGGCCACGTGGCCACCCGCCTAGGCTCCAAACCCGCCGGCCTACAGAAACTCCACGAAGTCCAATGAATGGCACCGCGTGGTCTGCTGGGGGCTGTAGTCCGGCGGGAAGGGAGGGATGGTAGGCCCGGCCAAGCGGCCTCCGCTGCGAGGTCAAAACCCGAGTCATTCGGGGTCAAGAGTCCCTCCCGCAACCCGCCCGGAGACTCACCCGCTTGAGCGCATCGAGCCCGGCGGGCCTTCAGCGCTTCTCCGCTTCGGATGGAGGCGGATCCACGTTGCAGGCCGTCCCGGTGCTCCACTCGCCATTTCTTCCCTCGGCGCCCTTCCATCGCTCCGCCCCTTCTGCGCACGTGACCTGCCGCGCTCAATGGGCTTCCAAGCTCTCGGGAGCTCGAATACACTCAGGCGTCCGACCAATCACTAGAAAGGGGCGGGAGCAAGAGAGGGAGAATGACATGCCCGCCCTCAGCGTGTAGTTTTTCTTCCCGCCCTCAGGCGCTTGAAGACGGAATGAATTAGGCGTCCAACCAATCATGATTGGAGGGGGCGGGACCAAGAGAGGGATTATCATTTTACTATATCCTGTGTTACTTGCCGACCTCAATGAGCATGTAGTTTTTTTCCGACACTTCAGGCTCTCGAAGCCGGAAGGAACCAGGCGTCCAACCAATCACGATCGGGTTTCGGACTCCAAGAGGTGGGACCAAGAGACGGAGGACGGACTTATTACTTCCGGTCTGGAGTTGCGCTTGTTAGAGAACAGACAACATAACGATAGTAACACCAACACCAAAAAATAATAACAAACAACCAACAACAATTTTTATTATGGTTCCTTTCCTTTATATATTATTTGCTATAATTCTAAAGAATATTAATGCTCTCTGAGAAGCTACTATAGATTTTACAAACTCTTCTAATTCCTGTTGGTGAATAAAGAGGTCTGTGCCACCTGAACCTTTCTAATTTTCATAGATCTATGTTTACTTCTTTTTCATTGACTATGCTAAAGCCTTTGATTGTGTGGATCACAACAAATTGTGGCAAGTTCTTAAAGAGATGGGAGTACCAGACCATCTTATTTGTCTCTTGAGAAACCTATATGGGGGTCAAGAAGCAACAGTGAAACCAGGACACAGAACCACTGATGGGTTCAAATTGGGAAAGGAGTCCGACAAGGCTGTATACTGTCACCCTGCCTATTTAACTTATATGCAGAGCACATCATGAGAAAGGCGGGGCTAGATGAATCAAAAATTGGAATTAAGATTGCCGGAAGAAATATCAACAACCTCAGATATGCAGATGATACCACTCTAATGGCAGAAAGTGAAGAGGAACTAAAGAGCCTCTTGATGCGGGTGAAGGAAGAGAGTGCAAAAGTTGGCTTGAAACTCAACATTAAGAAAACTGAGATCATGGCATCCGGCCCTCTCAATTCCTGGCAAATAGATGGGGAAGAAATGGAGGTAGTGACAGATTTTACTTTCCTGGGCTCCAAGATTACCGCAGATGGGGACTGCAGCCAAGAAATTAAAAGACGCTTGCTCCTGGGGAGGAAACTATGGCAAATCTAGACAGCATACTAAAAAGCAGAGACATCATCCTGCCAACAAAAGTGCGTATAGTCAAGACTGCTCTTTAGAAGGCCAGATCCTGAAGAGGAAACTCAAATACTTTGGCCACTTAATGGGAAGGAAGGACTCATTGGAGAAGAGTCTAATGCTGGGAGCGATGGAGGGCAAAAGAAGAAGGGGACGGCAGAGAACGAGGTGGCTGGATGGAGTCACTGAAGTAGTCGGAGTGAGCTTAAATGGACTCCAGAGGATGGTAGAGGACAGGAAAGCCTGAAGGAAAGTTGTCCATGGGGTCACGATGGGTCGGACATGACTTCACAACTAACAACAAGGTTTTCGTTGGAATAGATAAGCTACCCTGAACTTTTCTATTAAATGACAGCTCTATGTATTGGATAAATATTTATACTATCTTGGAACCATTCTACAATTTCATACTCTATATCTTCGGATGAATATTTATACTATTCTACTTTATTAATATTTATACTATCCTGGAATCTTTCTACAATTTCATAACTATGAGTTCATATACATATTTATACTGTACTATTCCCCTTTATTAATATTTATACTGATGAACTCTTCTATTATTTCATAGATCTATGTCTTTGTATAAATATTTATAGTACTCCGGAACCATTCTATTATTTTATAGCTCTATGTCTTCAGATGAATATTTATACTGTATAGGACTCTTCCTATTATTTCATAGATCTGTGTCTTCGGATGAATATTTATACTATCTTCCTTTATTAGTGTTTATATTATTCCGGAACCTTTTTATTAAATCATAGATTCAGGTCTTTGGATGAATATTTTGACTACACCGGAATCTTTCTAGATTTTTATTGATCTAGCTTCGCCTGCTCGGGGATCAGTTCGCGCATGCCCATAGGGCCTCCGTCCAAGCCGACCAAGCCTTAGTCTCTTCTCCTCCCTGACGTCAGTCCTCCCAGGGGCAGACCGTCGTGAAGGGGAGGAGAGGAAGGGCGCGCGCGCGGGGCATGCCGGGAACGCCGCCGACGCCCAAGATGGCGGCAGGATTGAAAAGTTGGTGCCGGGGCGGCGGCGGCGGCGGCGCTTTTTCGGGCTCGGCTTGACGCCTCCGGGGCGGCGATGGCGGGGCAGTGAAGGGCGAGGGGAGCCCGGCGGGGAAGATGCCTCCGGGCCCCGCCTGAGACATGGAGGAGGAAGGCAAGAGGGGCAAAAAGGTGAGAGGGGCGTGGCCTTTGGGCGAGGGGGCGGGGCTTGTTTGTATGGGGGCGGGGGGAAAGGCTTCTGTGGGCGGTGGCTCCGGACTACAAAGCCCATCCTCCAAAAGGGCGATCCGCTGCAGAGTTTCGTCAATGGCTTTGGACTACAGAGCCCATCCTCCAAAAGGGCGATCCGCTGCAGAGCCTGTCACCCTTGGACTACATAGCCCATCGTCCTCTTGGGCATCTTGGCAGGAGAGTTGTGCTGATTGGGGTTTGCTTCCCCACCCCCCCACCCCGAATTTGGTCTTGAACTGCAGAGCCCATCATCCTCAATGGTGTTGGACTACATAGCCCATCATCCTCTCCGTCTTGGGCATCCTGGCAGGAGAGCTCTGCTGGTTGGGCTTTTCTTCCCCCCCTCCCCAAATTTGGTCTTGAACTTCAGAGCCCATCCCAAATGGTGATGGACTCTAGAGCCCATCATCCTCAGTGGTGTTGGACTACATAGCCGATCGGTCCTCTCTGTCTTGGGCCTTCTGGCAGGAGAGCTCTGCTGGTTGCGCTTTTCTCCCCCCCTCCCCAAATTTGGTCTTGAACTACAGAGCCCATCCCAAATGGACTCTAGAGCCCATCATCCTCAATGGTGTTGGACTATATAGCCCATTGTCCTCTCTGTCTTGGGCATCCTTGGTTGTGCTGGTTGGGCTTTGCTCCCCTCAAATTTGCCGCTTGAACTGTCATCCTCAATGGCGTTGGACTACGGAGCCCATCATGCCCTCCACGCCTTGGGCATCTTCAGGTTGCAGGAGGGCTGGGCTGGTTGGGCTTTGTTCCCCCGCCCCAAATTTGGAGTGGCCTTGGAGTACATAGAGCCCTTCATCCCAGATGGACTAGAAGGTCAGTCACCCCAAATGGCAGTGGACTACAAAGTCCATCATCCTCGACACACCTTGGGCGTACTGGGGGATGGTGGACTCTGGGGTTCCTGGACAGAGGAGCTGGGCTGGTTGGACTTTTCTCTCACCCCCATCCCCTGAATTTTGAGTGCCTTGGACTATAGAGCCCATCCTCCCAAAGGGTGATGGGCTACAGAGCCCATTATCCTCTGCGCCAGGGCATTCTCGGTGTGCTGTGCTGGTTATGTCTCCTGAGTTTCAAGGTTCCTTCCCCTGTTGGACCTTCGCCTGCATGACCAAAATAGATCTGATAGCCCATTTTCCCCATAATTCAAATTAATAAATTTCTATTTTTTCTCTTTTTTCTTTCTCTTTCCCTTGTTCTCTCATTCTCATTCTCTCTTTCTCTCTTATTCTGTCTCTCTCTCTCTCTCCCTCCCTCCCTCTCTCCCTCTTTCTTTCTTTCTTTTTCTGATTTTCTTTCCTCTTTCTCTCTTTCATTCTCTTTCCCTCATTTTCTCATTCTTATTCTGCCTCTTTCTCTCTCCTTCCCTCCCTCTCTCCCCCTTTCTCTTTCTTTCTCTCCCTTTCTTTTTCTTTCTCTATTACTCTCTCTCATTCTTTCTCTCTCATTCTGATTCTTTACCTCTTTATCTCTCTGTCTCTCTCTCTCCCTCCCTTGTTCTTTCATTCTCTCCCCCTCTGTCTCTTTTTCTCTCACTATTTCCTTCTTTCTTCTTTCTTTCTTTCTTTCTTTCTTTCTTTCTTTCTTTCTTTCTTTCTTTCTTTCTTTCTTTCTTTCTTTCTTTCTCAGTCTATCTCCCTTGTTTTCTCATTCTCTCTATCCCTGCCTCTCTCATTCTGTTTCTCATTCTATCCCATTCTTCCCCCCCCCATCTCTCACTTTGGGATGGACGTATTTGGGGAAGGGGCTCTGATTTGCCTCCCCGTCACTGATTGTGCTGCAGGGGCTTGGCTCCAACTTCTGTTGCTAATTGAGACCGTCGTTAAGTGATTTCCCCCCCCCTCAATTTTACGACCTTTCCTGGCACACTTCTTCAGTGAATTGTGCAGCTGTTAACGTAGACAGTCGTTAAGTGAATCCGGCTTCCCTATTGACTTTACTCGTCAGAAGGTCGCAAAAGGGGATCGCCTGACCCCGGGACCCTGCAACCGTCATAAATATGAGTCAGTTGCCAAGCATCTGAAGTTTGTTGACATGACCACAGAGATGCTGCAACGGTCACAAGTATGAAAAACGGTCCTAAGGACTATTGTAACTGAATGGTCGCTAAGTGAACTATTGTAAGTGGAGGGCTACCTCTACTAAAGATTTACTTCACGGATACGTTGGTAACATGATTGATTTGAAGGTACGGAAGATTAGCCTGTTTTAGAGATTTTCAAGGCTTTGTTCGGCAGGGATTCTGGCTTTCGGGAAGCATCTGTTATCCTTGGAAAGTAGAGAATATGTTTATTTCTATTATCTTTACAATTAATTTGGGACTAGAACTCCCAGTCTCCTAGTTCCTTGGTCAGCACATGATCCATGAACTTCTGAAGATGGATATTGGATGGGAAATTTGCCACCCATCTCAACAGATAGGTAGGTAGGTAAATAGATATTTTTATGTGATATTTTTACATATAAAGGGCGTGGTATTACCAACAGGCCTCATCATTTCTCATGCTTCCTGTCGCTCTATTGTGGTTACCAACGCCACAAGTAAACAAATTTCCGTAGTTATTAGTAAATGTGTTGGCTTTTCCTTAGGAAAATCTCTTAAATGCAAAGATTGGGTTTTTCGGAATGAAATTTGCAAAGGCAGAGAGTCCTGCCAACTTTTATATGTGTCATCCAAATAAATTTCCTGCAACAGTCACAAAAAAATCCGTGAAATGAACCCGTTGTCCTCTCTGCCCCTAGAGACACACCTAACCGAAACGTCCCCCCCCCAAAAACCACCCAGATATAGCTTTTTATTTCATAACAGCTGATTTGAAACGAGACCAAGATCGTTCCAATTAATTCTTGCAATTAATTCTTGCAATTAATTCCTGACCAGTTTGCCTTGTGGAATTGAAATCGTCCTTCAGGATAATTGTGTACGTTTCTGAATTGACAGCGGCGTGGGGGGAAGGCCTACCTGATCATAACTGATGGGGGTAACCCTTGACTTATGACTGCAATGGAGCCCGAAACGCTAAAGGAGACCGTTGTTTGGGGAGGGTGTCCCCGTTTTGTGAGTTTTCGTGCCACCGTTGTTAAGTGAATCACCACCGTCGGTCTGCTAGGAAGCCAGTTGTTGTGTCGATCTGGCTTCCTGCTTGTGAGAAGATCACAAAAGGGGACTTACGTGACCCTAGGACACAACAACGGTCATAAATATGAATCAGTGATCCTTTTGTTGCCTTGCTTAACAACAGTCACAAATGTGAGTCAAGGCCGGCCGGCATTATGGCTTCTTCCAAAGGATATAGGATAGTTTAGTGTCATATTTCTCAAAGTTGGCAACTTGGAAGATGTGAGGACCTATCGTCCCTTTAAGACAGGGGGTCTTCAACTCCCAGAATTTCCCAGCTAGGTGTCTGAGGAATTCTGGGAATTGAAGTCCCCACGGCTTAAAGTTGCCGAACTTGAGAAACACCAGCTTGGTGGTTAAAATAGCTGATTGGGAGCAGCGAAATCTAGTCCTCCAGTATCCTAGAGAATCCATTCTCTTTCCCCATTGGAAATTAAAAAGATTTTGTGGCTTGCCTGAAGTCTACAAAATTTGTTCGATGTTTACTCTCAGTGTGTTGCTGTGTGTTGTGTTGGATGGAGTTTTGTTGAAACGTTGAAGTACCCACAGCTGTTGCTTAAACTCCTTCTGAAACAATCTTGAATGCTTCGGGATTCTCATTCGGTCACATTTAAATCCGTGGTCGCTCGCTGTGGTCTCGTCCTGTCGTTCGGAGATCCGTATGATACACTCAGACCCTCTTTTGCAAAGGTTTGAGCACCCCAACGCCCCCAAAAAAGGCATTGCCTCTATAGCTGTTTCCTTGTGGGAGTATCTCGGATTTTTTTTTTCTTGCCGACAGCTGGTTGTCGCGCTCAGCAGCTCCATTTGTAGAAGGAAGCTGTGGTTTGTCTGCATCCGGCTCTCACTCATGAGAAACGGTTGTCAGTGAGCCATTGCTTTCTGCAAATGCGCGAGTCTTATCTGGCTGTTGAAAGTAACTCTCGGGTAAGACGGCCGACTGCAGACTTTTCCAGGTAGTTTTACTTCCGGAGGATAACGATGGAAAACGAGGTAAGGACGGGTGGTCGTCTTGCAAGAATGGTGTTGTTTTTTTCTCTCTTCGCTGCCCCCCAACCCGTCTCCCTCTGCCCATCCGAAACCCCTCACTCTTGATTTCGTCAAACGTCGGCAACCCACTCTGCCTCCCCCCCCCCTTTCTTTATTTGCAGCCTGGGATCGTCTCCCCGTTCAAGCGAGTCTTCCTGAAGGGGGAGAAGGGGCGCGACAAGAAAGCCCAGGAGAAAGTCACCGAACGGCGGGCTTTGCACACGGTCCCGTTGGCTTTGCCGGATCGCTTTGAGCCGGACGTCCTCTTGAACGACTACATCGAGAAGGAAGTGAAGGTAAGGCCGCCCTCTTCTTGAACGGAAGGACTTTTGAAGGGAATCGTAGAGCTGGAAGGGAGCTCGGCGGTCTTTCAGGCAGGAGACCCTTCTCTCCTCTTCCTCCTCCTCCTCCTCATCTTCCTTTTCCACTTTGTAATAGACTTAACCACCGTGTGACTCACTTAACAATGCAGGGATTCACTTAACGAGGGATTCACTTAACCAAGTGACTCATTTAATAACTGCAGGGATTCACTTAACAACTGCGGAAAGAAATCATACAAGAACAGAGTTGGAAGAGACTTCGGAGGTCTTCAGCCCCCTGCTGAATCAGCAGATCCTTCTCTTCTCCTCCTCCTCCTCCTCCTCTTCCTGCTTCAAACAATAGAGTTGGAAGGGACCTTGGAGGTCTTCTAGTCCAACCACCTGCTCAGACTCGCTATTCTTTCTCCATCCTCCTTCCTCCATTTTCTTCCTCCTCCTTTTTCTTCCTCCTCCCTTCTCCTGTTCCTCCTCCTCCTTCCTTCTACTCCTTCTCCCTTCACTTCCTCCTCCTCTTTCTGTTGCTCTGAATAAAAGAGTCAGAAGTGACCTTGAAGGTCATCTAGTCTGACCCCCTGCTCCAACACGGTGACCCCCATTCCAGAAGGTCCAGCCGCATGACCATTGGGGAGGGATGCCCCAATGGTCACCCCTCCCCAATGGTCAAGGTGGCTTGACTTCTGTCTACGTTGAGGAGCACAGGTGGATCACACAGATAGTCCTCGACGTACGACCATGGGGGAAGGCCGGAAGAGAGAAGAACATTTTCGAAGGTGGGTCTCGAACACAGGACCCCCAGAACCAATACAGGCCGTCCTGTATCACAACCGCAACATTTCTGTTGCTAAGTAAGACAACGAAGTGCTTTTGGGTCTATTTTATGACTCCCTTGCGGTGGTTAAATCAGTCACCCGGTCGTTAAGTGAATCCAAACTTCCTGGTCGACTTGGCTCATCGGAAGGTCGGAATAAGGGAATTACATAACTCCTCAGAGATTCCATGACTGCCCTAAATACGAGTCGGTCTTAATTTTGATCCCCCAATCTCGGGGGGAAAACTGAACTAAGTCTCTTTTTTTTTTTCCAGGGCCGTCGTAAAATCGAGCTGTCACTAAGCGAACTATTTCTCTTTCATTGTAATTTTTTTTTCCACTTTTCAGTATTTGGGTCAAATAACGTCGGTTCCAGGATATCTGAATCCCTCCAGCCGTACTGAAATTCTTCATTTAATCGACACTGCAAAGGTAAACGACCCTTTTTGCCTGCAAGTCCTCGACTTAGAACTGTTCCAAGTTATGAGGACGCTGGGAAAAAAAACCCCCACGACTTGGGAGCGTTTTTCACCGGTGTTACACACCCTTACCACCGTCGCAGTGTTTCCTCACTGTCAGGGGGATCCAAATCCAGACTCTTGGCAACTGACTTGTCTTTACGACGGTGGTGGTGATGGGTCATGGGATCCCCTTCGGACAAGTCAAGGGGGAAAGTCGGATTCAGTTAACGCCTGTGTGACAAACTGCTGCAGCGATTCACTTAAGAACCATGTGAACAATTGAACCGCTGCACCGTTTCACTTAACGACAAGGAAGATCATAAAATGGAGCAAAGTTCACTTCACTCCACAGATTCAGAGAATTAATTTAAGAACTGCAGCAATTCACTTAAGAAATCTTGGCAAGGAAAGCTGTAAAACGGAGCAACGTTTCCTTAACCCACGTCCCTCTTAGCAACATACATTTTGGGGCTCAATTTGCGATCGTAAGTCGAGAAATAGCTGTACTGACTTGCTCACACTGAACGATCTCATTTGAATTTCTGTCCTGTCATAAGAGGGTATTTTACAACCTATCACAGCCAGTCCTCGAACTTACGACCACAACGGAGCCCCAAACTTCCGTTGCTAAGCGAGATATTTGTGAAGTGAGCGTGGCTCCGTTTTAGCCCCTCCCCTTCTTGCCACTGTTGTAAGGCGAATCACTGCAGTCGTTAAACAAGTGATGCAGTTGTTAAGTGAATTTGGTTTCCCCCTTGACTTTGCTCATCAGAAGTGGGGGGTGGTGGTCACGTGAGTCCCCTAGGATGCTGCGACCGTCATAAATACGAGTCGGTTGTCAAAACGTCGGAATTTTGAGTGTGTCATTATGGGAATGCTGCAAAGGGTCATAAGTGTGAAAATCTGTCATCAGTCATTTTTTTTCAATAACTTCAAACCGTCAGCTCTAAGGGGGAACTTCACCGAAAATACCTCCTCCTCCTCCTCCTTTCTAGCACTGATGATGTTAACTAGCTGGGTCATGAGACATCTGCAAGAAAACTCCGACCCACTTCCTTCTTTCTCTCTCCCCCTCCCACAGCGGGCTCACCAGCTTCCTGGCCAGTTGACCCATGAGCACGACGCCGTGGTCAGCGTCTCGGCTTACAACGTCAAGCTCCTCTGGCGTGACGGCGAGGACCTCATCCTCCGGGTGCCCATCCATGACATCGCGTCGGTGTCGTATATCCGAGACGATTCCTCCCATCTGGTGGTGTTGAAAACAGGTAGGTGGGGAGATCTCCAGTGGACAATCGTGTGACGCAGGGATGCTGCAACCGTTATAAATGCCGATAGTCCCCCACTTACAGCGTTTCACTTAGTGACCATTCAGAGTTACATTGGGAAAAAGGAACTGGGTTTTTTTCACTTTTAATGGCCGTCGCAGCATCCCCGCAGTCACACGATCAAAATTTGGAGACTTCATGACCGACTCGTATTTACGACGGTCCCCTTTTGCGACTTCCCGACAATCAAAGTCGATGGGGGAAGCCAGAGTCACTTAATGACCATGTGTTTAACAACGGCCGCAGCGGTTCACTTAACAGCAGGTGGCCACGGATGGAAAAACATGAGCAAAACTTCACAAATGTCTCACTTAGCAACAGAAATGTGGAGGCTCAATGACAGTCGTAAGTTAGGGGACCGCCTGTATGCTGTCGTCTCCATGGCTCAGCCCAAACGGTCATTCAAAGTGAGTCACGCCCCTCTTTGTGACCTTCACGTTGCAATGGTGAAGTGAATCACCATGGTTGTTAAGTGGATTGCCCGGTCGTTAAGCAAGCTGGCTCCTCCCCCTTGATTTGGCATGTTGGAAGCTACGAATTATGATCACGTGACTGGGAGATGCTTTACCAGGCCCAAATTTTGATGATAGGGAAGTATGTGACGGTCGTAAGTATGAGGATCAGCTGTCAACTTTTTTTGCCCCAGTGTTGTCGGTCCTTAAAAGAATGGTCATAAGTTGAGGACTTCCTGTCTAAGCATCTGAAAGGGGGGGGCAAACCTGGAACATAAACATCTTTGGCGATTTGTGCTAAATAACACAACCTCACACTAGCAGTTGGCTTGGGCGGGGGGAGTTCCAATGATGGGGTTTTGTGTGGGGGAGGGTTTCTCTTGGAGACATTTTTTTACCCAACTAGCCAACGTCATCAGTGCTAGGAGGAGGACTGTGGGGTCCTTGGTGCTCTCTGAGCTGGGTGGTTTTCTTGTAGACGTTTCAAGACCCAACTAGGTAACCTCATCAGTGTTAGAAGGCACTGTGTATAAACGGAGAGTAAACCCCACACTACTACTAGCACTGACGAGGTTACTTAGTTGGGTCAGAAAAGGTCTGCAAGAAAATGACCAAGTTTAGAGAGCAACGAGGACACCTCAGTCGTCGTCCTCCACACTCCCTCCTTCTAGCACTGATGATGTTAGCTAGTTGGATCATGAAAGGTCTTCAAAAAATCCACCAAACTCAGACAACACCAAGGAACCCATAATCCTCCTCCACCTCTCCACAAACTCCACTGTCTATGTGTCTCTCTCTCTCTCTCTCTCTCTCTCACACACACACACACACACACACACACACACATATCTCTATTATCTCTAGTATTTGTCTATACTATGTATATATTATCTATCATCTATTATCTATCTTCTATCTCTCTTATTATTTATTGTACATTATCTATATCAATGTATCATTAATATCTATCTATGTATGTATGTATCTGTCTGTCTATCTGTCTAATCTATATCTCTATCTCTATCCCGATCCCTATCTATTATTTGTATCTATCTGTCTATCATCTAATTATCTATCTGTATATCATCTATTATCTATTAATCTATATCTGACTATCATCTATTATCTATATCTCTCTATTAATGTGTCTATCATCTATCTACCTACTGTACCTACCTACCTACCTCTATATCTATCTATCTAGCATCTATCTATTTCTGTCTATATCTTATCTATTTATCATCTATTTCTATCTATTATCTATTTATTTATCTATCTATCTAAATTTATCTATAGCTATCTATCTTATCTATCTTATCTATCTATCTATCTATCTATCTATCTATCCATCCATCCATCCATCCATCCATCCATCCATCCATCCATATCTCTATCTATCTGTTATCTATCTATCTCTATTTATAATTATACCTGTCTGTCTGTCTGTCTCTCTACCTATCTATCATCTATCTATCTCTCCCTTTCTCTCCCTCTCCAAACCTCCCTCCCTTCCAGTGCTGATGACGATCCCTAGTTGGGTCCTGAAACGTCTACTGCAAGGAGGAGGGGGTTTGCGTCTCCACTCACAGCCTCTGTTTTTTCTCAGCTCAGGACCCCGGCATCTCCCCCAGCCAGAGTCTTTGTGCCGAAAGCTCCAAAGCTCTGACCTCCGGCTCTCTTTCGGAGAGTGGCGTGGTGCCCGTCGAAGCTTGTTGCCTGGTGATCCTTGCCACAGAGAATAAGGTTAGATCCTCTGAGGTTTTCTTTTGGGTCCTCCTGCCGGAATTGTCCCCCAGTATTTTTAATTTATTTCACTATTAAATGGATACGTTCACACACCCCCTCCCGTCTTACTGCCAGCGGGCTTCAAACATCTGGCTTTTATGTCTTAAGGCTGGACTAGAACTCACCATCACCTGGTGATTGGCCCAAAGTCACCCTGCTGGCTTTCACACCTAAACCAGAACTAGAACTCACTGTCTCCTGGTTTCTAGGCCCACACATTCCCCACGCTTCACCAAACTGGTTACTGACATTTCCAAGATCCTGGTTTGTCTTACGTTTCTGCCGAGAACAACATAACTTGGTTCCCGCAAAGATCCCTATGGGAGGGTTAGATCTTCCCTCCCCTTTAGTGACCAAACTGTCGCCTTCCGAACCCAGCTCCCGGCGGTCCCCAGTGCAGGCCATCCTTGAACGTACGACCCCCGATTGAGCCCCAGATTCCTGTGGCTAAGTGAGACATTCGTTCTGTGAGCTGTGTCTCATTTTATGACCTCTCCCACCCCATTCGTTCAGGGAATCCCTGCCGTTGTACAATTAGTCCCGCGGTCGTTAAGCGAGTTGGACTTCTTGTTTGCAAAAGGGGAGGGGGGTCGCTGACCAGCAGGATGCTGTGGCCATCGTAAATATGAGTCCGTGGCCAAGTGTCCGAATTTGGTTCCTGTGACCTTGGGGATGCCGGATTGGTCATAATGGTGAAGAACAGTCCTATTTTTGGGGGCCATCGCAATTCTGAACGGTCACTAAGCGAAGTGTTGTAAGTCGAGTGGACTTCTTGTATAACCTGTCCCCTCTGTGTACCAGCGATGGGCTGCTTTCTCCCCAATGTGGTAGGTTTCTACCAGAACCTTCTCGTCTTCTTCTGAAAGACTTCTCTGAAGGGATGTCCACCTCACCTCCATTGGGTTCCTCCTTCCTGCAGGTCACCGGTGAGGAACTCTGCTCCCTTCTCAGCCAAGTCTTCCACATCGTTTACACGGAATCTACTATAGACTTCCTGGACAGAGCGATCTTTGATGGGGCCACCACACCCACGCGGCATCTCTCCATACACAGCGGTAGGAGAAAAGACTCGGATCTCCTTGGGGGTTGGGAGTCATCTTCAGCACCTCTTCCGGAGGCCCTTGGATTCATGGAGTAGCCATCAGGACGGCGTCTCTCCCTCTTATGGGTGGGAGCAAAGGGCTTCCTTCCTCGAGTCAGGTTTCATGGAAGGGAGGTTGGATCAGGAGGCGGAGATGGCCCCGTTGAGGTTCCTCAGGAGAGATCTTCTCCAGAACATGGCCTCAGGAATGTCCATAGTTGGAAGGATGGAGGTGGAACCGGTGGGTGATGGGCCCTCGGGGGTTTACTCCCAAGAGAAGAGAATATTTGTATCTCTGAGCTGGGGGGCGGGCGGGGAGGTTCTTGCAGACTTCTTGTCCTCCTCTTCCTCTTCCTTTCTTCCTCCTCCTCCTCTTGAAACCCCCTTCACTCCTAGCAGGGAAAAATTTCAGAAATGAGAGGAAGACCCCCAACTCATAACCCTCGTTCCCTGTCGGAGGGGCGGGGGTCTCCAAAGCTGCACAGATCCTCCTTCCGCGGGCAGACGGGCCCCCGGGTTTCGGCCATCAGAAAGGACTATCTTGTAGGGGAGTCTGAAGCCCCCCCTCCCACACCCTGGGCTTTTCTGAGCCCCGTTCTTCCCCCGTCCCCCACCCCCCGTCTTCCCCACAGATGACTCGTCGACTAAAGTGGACGTCAAAGACCCCTACGAAACTGAAGCCAGCACGTTGTGAGTTCCTCGCGAACGGGCGCCGTCCCACCCGGGAGAGTTTCTCATCATCCCTACAGGTCGTCCTCGACTTATAACGACTGACACGAGGGTCCCAGATTTCTGTCGCCGAGACAGTGGAGGGAGCTTTGGCTCCGTTTGATGAGCTTTGGCGGTCCCCATCGTTAAGTGAATCATTGCAGTTGTTCAGCAAGTCGGGTGGGGGTTAAGTGAAAGGAGGTCGTGTGACACTCCCAACCCCCCCCTCCTTTGGGACACTGTGGCCGTCGTAAGAACGTGCCAGGTTCAAAGAGTCCAAATTTTGACCACTCGACTGGAGAGATACTGTGACGGTCATAAGTGTGAAAAATGGTCATAAGTCTCTTTTGCTTTAGCACTGTTTTAAGGTCCAAATTTTAATCACTTGGCCATGGGGATGCCACAAGCATCGTAAGTGCAAGGACTGGCTGAAAGTCCCTTTTTTCATCTCCGTTTTAAGTGCCAAATTTTGATCCTATAATCAAGGGAATCCTTCAAGGGTCAGGTCATAAGTGCGAGGACTGGCTGAAAGTCCCTTTTTTCAGTGCCATTTTAACTGCCAAATTTTGATCATGTGACCATAGGGATACTGCAAGCGTTATAAGTGCGAGGACTGCCTAAAAGTCCCCTTTTCCAGCATTATTTTAACTGTCAAATTTTGATCACGTAACCATGGGGATGCTGATAAGGTCGTAAGTGCGAGGAGTGGGCTCTAAGCCATTTTTTCCAGCGCTGTTGTAACTTTCGTCACTAAACGAATGGTCCTAAGTCAAGAATGACCTGGACTGTCCTCAATGAGGTTTGCTTTGGATGTGTGGCTGCGTAAGTACTCCTCGTCTTACAGTGATTCATTTAGCGACCATTCCAAATTACGATGGCACTGAAAACAGGTGTTTTTCACACTGATGACCTTTGTGGCATCCCCGTGATCCAAATTCTGAGTCATATTTATGACAGTCGCAGCGTCCCGGGCTCACGTGGATCTCCGTCCCGGCACCCTAACTCAATGGGGAAGTGTTGAGTTACTTAACGACGGGGTGATTTACTTAACAACCGCAGCGGTTCACTTCACCACGTCTGCCAGAGAGGCCATACGAAGGTGGCAAGACGCACTTCCAAATGTCTCACTTAGCGACCGAAACGTGGAGGGGGATGCACGGATGCGGTCATACATCGAGGACTGCCTCTTATTATTATTATTGTAATTATTGATAAGTTTTCTCTCCAAATGGAATTGAAATGGAGTATCGGACAAGGAGTCCTCAATTTACAAAGATGGGAAACTTAGCGCCGTCATTGAAGCCGCGGAGCTGGCCCTGGGCTTTTTTTTTTCTGGGATACGGGTTCGAGGCCCAGGCCATCCCTTTGGAAGGTCCTGGAATCACTTTTGTGTGTGTGTGTGTGTCTCTCTCTCTCTTTCCCCCACCCTCCCACCCCCTGGTTTCTTTCCAGCTCTTTCCCAGAATCCTTAGATACGGGGTGCAACTCCCCCACCTCCTTCTCTGCCCAGCCATCGCCCCCCGCCAAAACAGCCAGCGACAGCGAGCTGAGCACGACAGCCACGGAACTCCTGCAGGACTACATGATGACGGTAAGTGGGACGAGAGAAGCCCACCCCCACCCCTCCACACACACACACACACACACACGGAAAAGTTGGAAGGGACCATCTATTCTAATCCAACCCCCTGCTCAAGAAGGAAATGCTTACGGAATAAAGAAGATTTGGAAGGGACCCTTGGAGGTCATTTAGTCCAACCCCCTACTGAAGAAGCAGATTCAGCATGCTTTAAAAGGGGGGAGGACTTCCAACTCCTAGGATCCCCCATCCGGCATGATTTAAGAGGGCTGGACTTCCCAGAAATCCCCATTGTTTTAAGAGGGATAGATTTTTGACTCCCAGAATCTCCCAGCCAGCTTCCTTATGTATACAAGAAAAGGCCTATTTTCCATAAACCATAAATGGTGAGTTTAACTCCTGGAGAAAACAGGCAATCTGCCTTGGACCATTTATTGAAACCTGGTTTTTACTTCCAACGTTGATTCGTCTTTTTGTTTGGGTAACCGCGTTCCTCCTGCATTCTAGTTACGGACGAAGCTTTCCTCGCACGAGATCCAACAGTTCGCCATGCTTCTGCACGAGTACCGCAACGGGGCCTCCGTCCACGAGTTCTGCGTCAACTTGCGACATCTTTATGGGGACAGCCGGAAATTCCTTCTGCTGGGTAACCGTTTCCCCACCCCGTGTGGGGATTGGGCACCCCCCCCAAAATTAATTGGGATTGTGGGTAGTCGGCTCTCTTGGCTAGTTGTGTTGGCTTCAACTGTGGGGTCCTTGGTGCTCTCTGAGCTGGGTGCTTTTTTCAAAGTCCTGCGTTCGAGTCCACCCACGCCTTCTCCGCTGAGTTCCCTTACCACCTTCCTCCTCCCCCCAAGGTCTCCGTCCCTTCATCCCCGAGAAGGACAGCCAGTACTTCGAGAACTTCCTCGAGACTATCGGCGTGAAGGACGGACGGGGAATCATCACGGATAGCTTCGGTCGGTACCGGTGGACGGTGAGATCCGCCTCCAACTCCGCCACCAACGGCAATGGCGCCACCGGAAGCTCCGATGACCAGTCGGCGCCGTCGGAGGGCGACGAGTGGGACCGGATGATCTCCGACATCAGCAACGACATCGAAGCCTTGGGGTGCAGCTTGGATCAAGATTCGTCGTGATCCGGGCAAGGATGCCGAGAGACATTGGGACTTTCGATTCTCGCGCCTTCCCCCTTTCTTTTTCCTCTTGTCTCGTTTCCCAAAGTTTCGACGAGACTCTCAGTCCCCGGCCATTTCTCCAAGCATGGGTGCCCATCGCTATGTGTGTGTGTCTGTGTGTGAGTGAGTGGATTGTGGAGAAGACACAAACCCCAGGAAGATCTTCAGAAGCTTCTTGGAGGGGGGGGCTATTCCCCGCCTCACGGTTTTCACACCTTTCTAATGCTTGTGTGGACGTCTGAATGCGTGTTCCTGGACGTTTCTCGCGGTTGAAATTCCAAGCGGTTGTCCTTACATTTCAAGAGCAGGAGGAGATCTGGCGGAGAAGCTGTTGAGGTGCTCCAGAGCTCCATCCGCTGGTGGGAAGATGAACTCCTCCCATCGACACCAGCGGGCTGATCTTCCTGGGAGTCGTTTGGGAGGTCCATAAGTCTGGTGGGAGGGCAGTGAATTCGAACTCGGGGCTCCCTACGGGCAGGCGGGTTGACCTCAGGGAGGGTGGAGAACCTGGTTGAGAAACCAGGTCTCCTTCAAGACAAGCCGCAGCTCCTTTGCTTGTCCACGTGGGTCCAAACCTTCCCCGATCTTGGCCAAATTCGGTCTGTTCCAAGCGGCCGGACCTCAGTGAGGAGCCTTGCTTTCCTCGAACAAGCAGGGCATTGTGTGAGGTTGTGGGTACGGGTGTCTCGTGGTGGACTTCCATCAAGAACTTGATTTGAGAACCAACAACGCGAACGAGACATTTTAAATCCTGGTTTATTTTAAGAAGCAAAGGCAATATATACATATGTACATGTGTTGTATATATTATACATACAAATGCACAGATATTTTTCTAAGCGTGTTTCACGCCGCCAAGAGCTCTCTGGGCTTCGATAAACTGACATGTATGCTCTTTTAGCCCTTTGGGGAGACGGACATCTGTGTCTTTATTTTTTATTTTTTTTTAAAGCGCACCAAAGATTTCTGTCTTGTGTTTTGTGTTTAAAAAAAAAAAAAAAAACAACCCACCGGTTTCGAATAAAAAAAAAACCTGGCCATGGAAAACTAACCACAATAAGGGGACTTGAGAACTTCTTAGCTTTCCATCTAGGGAAACTGACCGGGATACGTGCCGGTTTTGTGTCTCTGCAAATGAGGGGTCGCAAATGGCGGCTCGCCTCCAGAAGTTGTAGGTGCTCCATCACACTGGAGGTTTGGAAGAGATTGGACAACTGTCTGTTCTAAATGGTAGAGGGCCTCGCTTGGGCAGGGGGCTGGACTAGAGGACCTCCAAGGTCCCTTCCAGGTGTGTTATTCTGTGGAACGGTTTCCTCCTCACTGGTGGGGGTCCGTGGTGCTCTCTGGGCTGGGTGGTTTTCCTGAAGACGTTTCGTGATTCAACTAGGTGACATCATTGGTGCTGGGAGGGAGGGAGGTTTGGTCTCATTAGTCCCTTCTAGCACTGATGATGATCTCTAGTTGGGTCATGAAACGTCTGTAAGGGTTAGGGTTTTTGTCCTAACAGTCATTGTCCTCACCGCCACCTCTTCCTTCCTTCCTCCTTCCTCTTCTTCCTTCCTCCCCCTCTTCCTCCTTCCTCCCTCCCTCTTCCTCCTTCCTTCCTCCTTCCCTCCCTCCCTCTTCCTCCTTCCTTCCTTCCTTCCTTCCTCCTTCCTTTCTTCTCCTACTCAAGAAGCCTTCCCTGGATGAGGCTGAATTAGCCAACTACTGTCCGGTCTCCAACCTTCGTTTTGTGGCGAAGGTTGTTGAGAGTGTGGTGGCACGACAACTGCCCGGGCACCTGGATGAAGCTACCTATCTGGACCTGTACCAGTCGGACTTCAGGCAGGGGCACAGCACGGAAACGGCATTGGTCGCGTTGGTGGATGATCTCTGGAGGGCCCGGGACAGGGGTTGCTCCTCTGTCCTGGTCCTGTTAGATCTCTCAGCGGCTTTTGATACCATCGACCATGGTATCATGCTGCACCGGTTGAGGGGGTTAGGAATAGGGGGCACCATTTTGCGGTGGTTCTCCTCCTTCCTCTCCGACCACTCGCAGTTTGTGTTGGCAGGGGGGCAGAGGCCGACCTCGAGGCGCCTCGCTTGGGGAGTGCCGCAAGGGTCGGTCCTCTTGCCTCTCCTGTTCAACATTTATGTGAAGCCGCTGGGTGAGATCATCCGTGGCTTTGGGGTGAAGGGTCACCTGTACGCTGACGATACTCAGCTGTACATCTCCACCCCAGGCCACCCCAACGATGCCCTTGAAGTGATGCCCCGCTGCCTGGAGGCCGTGCAGGTCTGCATGGGGAGAAATAGGCTCAGGCTCAACCCCTCCAAGACCGAGTGGCTGTGGCTTCCGGCATCGCGATATAGTCAGCAGGCGCCATCACTGTCTATAGGGGGTGAATCTCTACCGCCCACAGAGAGGGCTCTGGGTGTCCTGGACGCACGGCTGTCTTTAGAAGAGCATATGACGGCCGTGGCCAGGGGGGCCTTTTATCAGGTTCGCCTGGTTCGCCAGTTGCAGCCCTTTCTGGACAGGGATGCCTTGTGCACAGTCACTCACGCCCTTGTTACCTTCCGGCTGGACTGCTGTAATGCTCTCTACATGGGGCTCCCCTTGAAGAGCACTCGGAGGCTCCAACTGGTCCAGAATGTGGCCGCGCGGGCGGTTATGGGTTCAACTTGTTGCGCCCATGTAACACCGCTCCTGCGTGAGCTGCACTGGCTCCCAGCGGTCTTCCGGGTGCGATTCAAGGTGTTGGTTACCACCTTTAAAGCGCTCCATGGCTTAGGACCCGGGTACCTTTGAGACCGTCTTCTGCCACCAATAGCCTCCCACCGGCCAGTCCGCTCCCATAGAGAGGGGCTTCTCAGGGTGCCATTGACCAAGTTATGTCGGCTGGCGACACCAGGGGGAGGGCCTTCTCTGTGGGAGCCCCAGCCCTGTGGAATGAACTGCCCCCGGAAATACGTAAGATCCCCGACCTCCGGGTATTTCGCTGCGCACTCAAGACCCTACTGTTCCGACAGGCAGGGCTAGCTTCATAATTGAGTTTTAAATTCGGAATTCTTAAATTTTGGGGTTTTTTAGCTAATTGGCCTTGAATGTAATACTTTTAATAATTTTTAAATTTAAATTGTGATATTTGTATTGTGTTTTTACCTGGCTGTACACCGCCCCAAGTCCTTCGGGAGAGGGGCGGTATAGAAATAAAATTATCCTTATCCTTCCCTCCCTCTTCTTCCTTCCTCCCCCTTTCTCCTTCCTCCCTCCCTCCCTCCCCCTTTCTCCTTCCTTCCTTCCTTCCTCCTTCCTCCCCCTCTTCCTCCTTCCTTCCTTCGCTCCCTCTCTGATGCTGTTCCCTAGTTTTGTCATGAAACATCCAGAAGTAAACCTACAAGTTCAGAGAGCACCCAGGATCCCACAGTACTCCTCCTCCTCCTCTTCCTCCTCCTCCCTTCTAGCACTGATGATGATCTCTAGTTGGGTCATGAAACGTCTACAAGGAAATTCCCCCCCCCAGCTCAGAGAGCCCCCAGGATCCCAACCTTGCAACCCTCCGCTACAAATTCTTGCCTATCGGTCTCCACCTCGGTTTCTCTTCGGCTTCCTTCGTTTTGTGCCCATCACAGCCGGTCGCTCCGACCAAGAACGTCGCTGACGTTAAAACACAACACTCAAAACTCTGCCTGATTTAACAACCCATTCCAGATCATCGGTGGTTTGCCTTGAGGCTAAAATCTTGATGTAAGCTGCAAAATATTTACATTTTTTCTTTTTGGCAAGGCATGAATTTTAACTACCCAGCGTCCAAATCCACGAGAAAAATAAAAATCTGTATTTATTTTTTCTTTTGCAAATGCCCCGAGCGAAAGAGCTTTGTGTCACATAAACATACACGGGAGGGGGGGGGATTCCCAGGAACATGGTTTAGTTTATTTGATTTGTATACCGCCCTACTCCCGAAGGACTCAGGGCGGTGAACAGCCAACAATAAAATACATAAATACACAAAATTTAAAAAACCCGGTGGTATCTGGACCCCTTAAAATGATAAATTAAATGATAAATAACACATTTAAAAAGGAGCATTAGTTTGAATTGGGCGAGGAAAAACCATTCCGGAAGAAGAAACAACGCTCAAACTGGCAGCTTTGCGTGATGGGTAAATGTTGAGTAACTCAGCGAGAAGCCACTGGGTGTAACCTAAGAGGAACTACAAAGGCTAAACCCTCCAGCGCTTCACGCGCGGTGCGATTTTTTAGGCCACTTGCTCAAGAGTTCGAATCCTGTTTTTTTTCAGCAAATTCATCCCGATTGGCTACTTAAATCCTGCCGAATGAATGAACGTGGGAATTTGGGGGTGAATTCGAACTCCACTCCGGCTGGGATAACCAACTAGGATTTCAATCCTGAGATAACAGGAACCGCTGTCTGGATGTTTTCCAACTGGTTTTAAACAACCAAAGACAAGGGGGGCGGGGGGGCGGGAGGAAAGAACCCAGATTCATTTAGCGGCCGTGTGAAAAACAGGCATAAAATCAGGCGCGAGTCACAGAAACCTGGCTTAGTGTTGGGTGATTCTGGACCTGATTATGGGGTGGTTGAATGTCATCAGTGCCAGAAGGGACTTGTTTAAAGAGAGAAAACATCCCACTCCCTTCTAGCACGGATGACGTTCCATAGTTGGGTCATTAAATGTCTGCACCAAACTCAGAGAGCACCCCATAGTCATTTTTCTGCTCTCCCACATCCTCCTCTTCCTCCCTCTTCTAGCACTGAGGACGTTCTATAGCTGGGTCACGAGATGTCTGCAAGAAAACAACCAAATTCAGAGAGCACCCAGGACCTCACAGTCTCCTCCTCCCTTCCAGCACTGATGACGTTCCCTAGCTGGGCCATGAAAGGTCCCTTAAGAAAACCACACAGCTCAGAGAATACTCAGGACTCCCTTCAATTCGACCCAGAGTTACAAATTCTCTCTTTTCTGGATCCCAACCCAACAGGACACAAAAAAAGGGTCTCCCTCATACTCTTTGCTGCGTATTTGATACAACCGGGGAGATCCAGCTTGAGTCCTGCGTTCTCCGCCCAATCCTTGCTTCTGGTTGCATCAGCTGAACGCCGATTCCCTCCGGCCTTCTGCAAATGGAGAGTTCGACCTCTTTGCAAGTTACAAAGAGTCGGTGAAGGTCTCAGCATATGGAGAGAGAGATGGGAGAGAGTAGATGACTTTGGTCGGAAACGGTGTAGGGTTGGACTAGAGGACCTCTAATGTCACATTTCAACTCCTGTTGTTCTGTAAGGTTCTCCTGCTCGAGCAGGAAGTTGGGACTAGATGACCTCGGAGGACCCTCCAATTTTGTAACTCTATAAGGGACTCCTGCTCAAGCGGGGGGGGGGGTTTGGACTAGATGACCTCAGAGGTCCCTTCCGGTTCGGTAATTGTGATGCACAAAATGCGCACCCCGATGCTCGATTGTCACAAGAGGACAAAGGAATCCAGACCCATCACAGACCCCAAATGACCCCAAAATTTCTGTCGTTAAGCGAGACATTGGTTAAGTGAGTTGGGCTTCATTTTGTGACCTATTCTGTCGCTGTTGTTATGCGAAGCACGGCCACCTTTCAGCTACTCACTGAAAGGGTCTAATTTGACTATGTCTACGTCCCATTTTTGGGGACCATCGTCACTTCCAGAACGGTCCTTAAACAGAATGTTGTAAGTCAAGGACTGACACTCGACAGCTTCGAAGCCCCCCACCTCCCAGCAAAGGACAGAGAGACGGAGTCCGGGTGTAGCAGGAGTGAATATACCGTTTATTAAGCGAGAGAGCATCCTTGGTGTAGAAGAATCGGGGAGTAAAGTCTTTGCATCCTAACAGCTGTATCGGCCACGGACAACTGGATGTCTTTACAGAAGTGGGGGGTGGAGAACTGAGGCAGGGGGAGGGTGCTCTGAGCTGGGCGTCACCCCACCGATTACTACGTGGTTAGCTCCTGGAAGACAGAAGGGGAAGAAGAGAAGCGTCAGGTCTAGGAACTGGGGAGGGTGGAGGGGTGGAGTTGTCACAGACATTTTGTGACCCAGCTAGGCAACATCATCAGTGCTGCAAGGAAGGAGGAGGAAGAGAAAGAAGGACCGTGGGGTCTTTGGACCTCTCTGAGCTGGAAGGTTTTAATGCAGACGTCTCATGACCCAACTAGGAAACATCTTCAGTGCTACAAGGGGGATGGGGTTTGGGAGGAGGAGGAGGAGGTAGAGGAAGAGGAAGAGGAGGAGGAAGAAGAAGAGGAGGAGGAGGAGGAGGAGTGTGGGGTCCTTGGTGCTCTCTGAACTGGGTGTCTTTTGTGCAGATGTCTCTAGGGAACATCATCAGTGCTAGAAGGGACTATAGATATAGATATATATAGATATAGATATATATGAACAGAAACCCAACCCAGCTCCCTTCTAGCACTGATGATGTTACCTAGCTGGGTCGAGAAATGTCTGCAAGGAAATGCTCACCAAGCTCAGAAAGCACAGTCCTCCTCCTCCTCCTCCTCCTCTGGGACGGAGCCTTGTAAATTCTCTTCCTCTCAACCAAACTCTCAAAACTTGGCGCTCTCTCCCTCCTCTGGAATTCAGCCCCTCCTTCCCTCCCTCTTTTCCTGCTGGGAATCCAGGCTACCTTCCACCACAGCAGAGGAGGGACGGCTGCTGCCCTCAAGCACTCACCATGATGGCATTGACGATGTCGTTGTTGTTGTGCCGGAGGGCTCGGACGGCTTTTGGGCGGGAGACATTGGCCTGAGCCATGACCAATTCAATATCCCTCACCTCCAGACCCGTTTCGTCCACCTGGGAAGGAGGGGAGGGAGGGAAGGTGGGAGAAAGGAAGGAAGGAAGGAAGGAAGGAAGGAAGGAAGGAAGGAAGGAAGGAAGAAAGAAAGAAAAAGAAAGAAAGAGGGACCATCATGCAAGGTGGACTTCAAGAGGTGGATACAAATCCCAAATCCCAACTCAACCTCAGGCTCCATCCAGTGTGGACAACTCTTCTGATCCAAGAGATGGAGAAGAGCAGCCCCATTCTCGGTCCAGGCAAGATATTCCAGGCAAGAATTGTGCTCCATGGGTTAATAGCCTGGCTCCCGAGAAGTCTACTCCCCTTGGACCTCCTAGGAGGTGGACCTCCAAGGAGGACATCATGAAGGTACTCATTCCTCTTGGGCTTCCCTCCTTTCCACCCCCACCTCCAGCTCAAGTCTGGAGAAGGTTGACATCTGGGTCTCCTTACCTCCTCCTCTTCCTCACTCTCCTCCTTGATGGTGAGGGCTAAACCATATTCATTGGTCAAGGTTGAGTGATCCATAGGAACTTTGAACTTCTCCGCCGCCTCTTTGTAGACCTGTTGGGAGAGGTCTTCCACCTGCAGCAGAAAACAATGGAGAGCCTTCAGATCTTTCTCCATTCTGGAGGAGGAGGAGACCTGGCTTTGGCCTGTCTCCAGAAGAAGACACCCAACAAGACATTCTCCAATGAGTCCCAGATGGTTGGCCTAGGAGACCCTTCCATGTTCTACCAAGAGGCCAGGTCCTTCAACCAGGAATTTGAGAGGACCACTTCCCTAAACCTCCATTTCCAATCTGAATTCTCCCACTGAGGTGAGAAGAAGACAATCTCTTGGTCTCTCCAGTCAAGAAAGGCAGATGCCAATCTATCACAACATAGGAAGTCCTCAACGTACAACCATTCGTTTAGCAACCAAAGGTAGAAGAGCAATGAAAAAGTGAGCTACAACCATGGTTTTCCATGCTTATGACCGTTGCGGCATTCCCGTAATCCAAATTCAGACAACTTGGCAACGGACTCACGTTTATGACGGTCGCGGTGGCCCCCGGGGGTTGCGTGATCCCCCATTGGAGACCTTTCGGACAGCAGAGTCAATGGGGAAGCCAGATTCGCTTAAGGACCATTGTGACTCTCTCTTAACAACTACAGCGATTGGCATAAGGTCTGAGGCAACAGTTATCTCACTTCCCAATGGAAGTTTTGGGTTCAGTTGTGGGCATAAGTTGAGGACTACTGGTGTTAAAAATAAGAATGTCCGTCCAGTCAGTCAATCAGTCAATCTCTCTCTCCCTTCCTTCCTCCCTCTCTCTCTCACCCGCTCTCTCCCTCCCTCCCTCCCTTCCCTTTCCGCTTTCCCGCCTTCCCCGTCTCCCAACCTCTTCCTTCTGTCTTCCTCCCTTTCTCCTCCCTTTCTTTTTCCCCTCTCTCGTTTTCCCCCTCCCCTTCTCCTTCAGCCTTCTCTCCCTCTCCTCCTTTCTCCTCTCCCTCCCCCTCCCTCCTTGCTTCCTTCTCACCCTATCCTTCCTCCTCATATTCTTCTTTCCCTCCTTCCCTCCCTCCCTCTCTCCTTCCTTTCTCTCCTCCCTCCCTCCCTTTCATTCTTTCTTGCTTTTCTCCCTCCTTGTTCCCTCTTTCTTCCTTTCCCATTTTCCTCCCTTCATCCCTCCCTCGTCAGTTATCCAACACAAATTTTCCAAGCTCCTTCCTCCCTCCCTCCCCCTATCACTTCTTCCTACTTCCCTGTCTTCTTCCTTTCCTTCCATCCATCATTCTCCTCTCCTTCCTCCCTCCCTTTCCTTCCTTCCTTCCCTCCTGTATCCTATATCTCCTTCCTCCTTTCATTCCATCCTGCTTCCCTTTCACCTTCATTTCTTCCATTAATCCTTCTAACTCTCCTTCCTTCCTTCCCTCCATTCTTGCCATTCCATTTCCCCCTTCTTTTCCCTTCCCTTCATTACTCCTTCCTTCCTTCCTTCCATTCCTTCCTTCCTTCCCTTATCCTATCCTTCTTTTTGTTCCTTTCTCCTTCCCTTTCTCCCCTTTTCCTCCCTTCCTTCCTTGCCATTCCCTTCCCTTCATTATTCCTTCCTTCCTTCCTACCTTTTCTCATTCCTCGTTCCTTCCTTCCACCCATCCACCTATCTTTCCTTTCTTCCTTTCTTCCTTTCTTCCTTCCTTCCATCCTTCCTTCCTTCCTTCCTCCCCTCCCTCCCTCCCTCCCTCTTCAGTCATCAATAGATTTCCCCCTCCCCCAGGATCCCAGCTCCCCCCAGATCCTCTTCCCTCTTTTCAGATCACCTTGACTTCTCCAAAGACGATGTAGGAGTCAGAAGCTGGACTTTTGAAGACATCCGGATTGGTGATGGCAAGCAAGATATTCCTGGATTTACGGATGGTTATCCTGGTCACGCCGTGGATCTGCCGCAGACCCAGCTTGGACATGGCCTGGGGGCAAAGAAGACCACCACACACAGCCCATCAGCATCATGTTGATGGGCTCTCAACCACACCATGGAGAGAGGAACTCACAACACCCTCAAAAGCCACGGAAGAAGCTTGTAGGTCAACTAAAGAGCTGGTTGAAGAACAAGGAGAAGGAGGGACCTTCTCCCATCCAAAGCTACAGTTGAGGTCCTGTAGACCAACCCCTTGCTTCCACGGAAGGCCATCTTGAGGTTCGGTCTTCTTCAAGACATGGTGGACCATGAACTCTGGAAAGTTCTGGAGACCACAAGATGTTTCTGGTATGAACCATGCAGAAGTCTTCTTCTGACCTCTTGAGAGAACTTAACTTCTCAGTCCAGAACCAAAGAAAGGGCAAGAGAGATATTTACACCCCAAAAATTGGAGTTGTTCCTAGGCGCTCTGTGGCTGATGCTTACTACAATGAGTGGAAGACTTTCACCTTGCCAGCCCTTTGAGGTAGACCAGATCAGGAAACTAGCAAACTTTAGATAAACACTCTTAATAAAAGTGGCGAGTTCTAGTGTCAGGCACGAAAGAGAGTTGCGTGGCTTTGAGCCAATCAAGAGGAGACAGTGAATTATAGTTCCACCTTAAGTATGAAAGGATGTTGGTTGATTTTGATTCAATCACCAGGAGACCATGAGTTCTAGTTCCACGTTAAGCAAGAAATCTAGCTGGGTGATTTTGGGCCAGTCCCTCTCTGAAAGCCCAACCTACCTTGCAGGATTGTTGTTTTGGAGAAAATAGGAGGAGGGAGGTATGCTGGATAGGTTCACCGCTTGAATTATTTGTGAGAAAGGAAGGAAGGAGGGAGGGGGGAAGGATGGAGGGAGGAAAGAGATGAATGGGGAAGGGTAGATGGAAGAGGAGGAAGGAGAGACGGAAGGAAGAAAGAGAGGGAGGGAAGGAAGGATGGGAGGGGGAGGGGAGGGGAGGGGAGGAGGGAAGGAGGGAAAGAGGGAATGAAGGGAGGAAAGAAAGGAGGGAGGGAGGGAATTACCTTTCGAGCTTTCTTCTCGCTCCGGCTTAGTTTCGGTTTCCTAATGGCCTCCTCGTCAGTCCCCAGGGAATGCGTCAGTTGGGCCTGCATAAAAGCAAATCTCTTTACTCATCCCTTACTACTAAGCGGATCCCTTTGGCTGAAAAAGAGTTTTTATGCTCTCCCCAAAACTTCTCTTTACCTTCCCGAAAAGGCACTTAGCTGGCCTCGATTAACGTCCGAGATCGTTTTTGAAAAGGTCTTTTGTTTATTTATTTTATTGTGCATCTTCCCATCAACCCTCCCGTCTTTGCAATTGTGGGTCGTGTGACGTTGGGCCAATCACCAGGCGACAGGGAGTTCTAGTCCCGCAGGCTGAGTGACTTTGAGCCTCTCTGTCTCAGCCCAGCCCACCTCAGGTGCCACTGACTAGGGAATTCTGGGAATTGAAGTCCACCCATTTCGGTCTGCGAGGGCCACACCTGCACCGAGTGAGCTGTCCGTGGTTCTTCAAAGTTCGGCTCTTCCCATTCCGGGAGAGATCCTTCGTTGCTTTCAGAATCGTTGGAAGATCCTGCAGAAAGATATTTTAGGGTATTCTAACCGAGGTCTCCTTTTCCAACTGCTGTAAACTGCTGTATTTCAGCCATGGCTGCAATCGTTAAGCGACTGCTGTTGTCATTAAGCCATTGCTGCGGTCATTAAGTGACTCTTGCACTCGTTAAGCCACTCCTGTGGTCGTTTAGCAAACACAGCAGTCATTAAGCGAACCCACTGGCTAATATGAGGCGGGATTGACTGAAAACGTCAATTTCAGCAAAAACATTGTAAATCAGGGTTTAGTGACCAGGGAAAGATGCAAACGGTCATAAAAGCAGATCAGCTACTGACTGTCCAAAATGGTGATATGTGACCACAGAGACTTTAAGAGGTTTGGAGGTTTGGAAGCAGGTCCAATTCTAACTTTGAATGGTCACTAAGTGAGCGGTCATATTTCGAAGTGTCTCTGTACACCTTTGATATACACAGCTCTAATATTTATCCCCAATGTTACAACTAGTCCTCAACTTATGACCACAATCGCATCAGTTTCTGTTGCTACGCGAGACGGTTGTTAAGTGAATTTGGTTCCATTTTACAACCTTCCCTGCCACTCTTGTTAAGAGAACCATTGCAGTTGTTCAGTGAGTAACATGGTCGTTAAGCGAATCCAGTTTTGGCATTGTCGGAAGGTCTCAAAAGGGGGTTGTGTGATAAATCATAAATATGAGCCAACTTCGATCACATGACCACAGGGTGTTGAGTATGAGAATCAGTCCCCAAGTCCCTTCGGTCACTAAACAAACAGTCATAAGTCGAGATTGTTGAATGGGGAGAAAACGGGAGATCTTACCTTCCGCCGGAGGTTTGCGGGTAACACTCCAGTTCTGTAATTTGGCTCCTTCATCCCCATCTGGGTGGAGCAGAGGAGATTCTTGGGGCAACGGCGCCGAGGCATTGAGGAGAACCCCATTGTCTTCTGCAAGGATGTTTTCGGGGGTATGGCTCAGTGCCAGGAGAGAGAGAGAGTCAGGTTTTGCCTCGGAAAATGCCACCATAGCACGGTCCTCGTTGTTGAGGACCGTGCTATGGTGATCATCTTGACCATCTCTCTTGTCAAGAGATGACACTCCCTCCACTTCGACTTCTGACTCCCGACAGGCAGTGAGATTGTCCTGGGTTGTCTTGGAATCTGCTCGGATGACTTCGGATTGTCCCAATAGAGCCCCCTTCGATTCAACGAGCGACGCAAAGGCCCTCTCCTTCTCGGAAGAGGTCTCCAAAGGCTGACCATCACCCGCTTCCAATTCAGCGGAGCTTCCGCTGGCAGCACCATCTTGGATGAGGAGCTCCATCATCCGTTTCTCAGATTCTTTGAGTCGCGCACTGATGTCCAAGCTAAAAGAGCAGTTGTTGTCCACCGCTTCCAACTCAACTGGGCACGATTTGGGGTCCCATTCCAGAGGGATGACGGACCCTGTGCAAACCTGGCCCATCCATTCGTCGGCTAAGGGAACGACCGACGGAGATTTTGGCGTACTTTTTTCCTCAGACACTCCTTTCATCTGTCCTTCCCCTGTTCTATGAACGGTGTCTTCATCCATGTTGTACACATCTGAGGATACGTCCATCTCACTCTCGCTCTCCAAGTGCGCCAGGGTGCTCTCTGGGTCTTCCTTGGACTCTACGACTGTGTCAGTGACCGCGGCATACTGCTCAACGCCATCCTTGCCATTATCGGAAGCCAAGTCCCAGGACTCGGAAGTGTCGTCTGGATAAGCAAAGGACTCGTCCACATCTTTGTCGATGGATGTTTCTGAGAGAAAGTGCTGGAAGGAGACGGAGGGGATGTCGTCGTCCTCCTCCTCCATGCCATAGAGAGCATCGTTCTCCACCACTTCTTCTTGCAGGAACTGCGTTAACTCCATGGATTCTGCCTTGAAAAGGAGGCTATGACGGAGGGGGAGAAGCAGATTGCTCTCCAGGGTCTTCACGCCATCCAGCGGAGTGGACGTAAGTGGCTGTCTTTGAAGCCCACCAGGTCCACCTGCCTCGGCGGGGCTCACTTCAAACACACCCTGAAGCTCAGAAGGAGGCCTAACGATGGTGGTAAGGGGACAAGCAAAGGGCCAGGCTCGCAACCGTCTTTTCGGGAAACCTCCGATTTTGTCTTTGAAGGAAGGCAACAAATGCTCGTGCTCCTCTAAAGGGCTGGCGCTGAGGCTGTTATCATCCTCAGACTCAAGACCACTGGGGGGCCAGGAGGGATCGGTCTGCTCGGCCTCCTGTGGGAGACCCTGCAAGGCATAGTCAGCTGTCACAGCCAGAGAAATCGGCGTGGTGGGATGGACTTCTCCACTCGGCCTCGAGGTGGAGGAGAGGCTTTCCGAGCCTTCTGTGGGGGGAGAGAGAGGAGGGGGGGAAGCAGAAGTCAAACAGGCCACCTGGCAAGAGACACCGACGGATTTAAGCAACTTAAGAGGCTGGGAGGCCTTCATACTACGACTACTCCTCTTCCTCCCTGCAAGCCCCTCCCCCTTCTAGCACTGATGATGTTCCCTAGTTGGGTCATGAGACGTCTGCAAGAAAATACCAATGCTCAGAGAGCACCAAGGACTGCCCAGTCCTTCCTTTCTCCTGTTCCTCCTCCTAGCCGCTCCCTTCTAGCACTCAGAAAGGAGAAATCCAGCTAATGGGCCCAGCCCCGACTTTGATCATGGCATTATTTGCTGGCTGGAAATGATCTAAAGGTTGACCCACACTCTGTCAAGGGAGTACTCCCTTCAAAAGATCTAAGCCCCAGAGCTCACTTTAATATCATTGCAGATAAGGCATTAAGAGCTGTCAATCTTATTTTACAAAGTTTTCTCTCTGGTAATGCTATACTTCAAACTAGGGCATTTAAAACCTTTGCCAGACCCATGGTGGGTTGCGACCGGTTCTCCTCGGTTCTTGCGAACCGGTAGTGGAAATTTTGAGTAGTTCGGAGAACCGGTAAATACCACCTCTGCTTGGCCCCGCCCGCAATTTATTTGCTGCCTCCAGAGTCCCAGCTGATCGGCTAGAAGGAAAAAATCAGGGCTCACTTGACAAAGAAGAGGGAAAAAAACAAAAAACAAGGCACTGTAGCTTTAAATTGGGAAGCCAAGAAGCCTCCTAACTGATCGGCTAGAACCGATCCGCTCTTTGTAAACCGCTCGGTGGTGGTAGATTGGCAATTCCGGATTCCGGATCTCCGCACTTCCGTAAGGCCCTGAAGACGTTTTTATTTCAGCAAGCCGGCCTGGCCTGAATAGGTTTTAAGGGTTTTTTTAATTGTATTGCTAGGGGTTTTAAATTGGGGTGGCCATTTAATTTAATTTATTTTTAATTATTTTAACTTTTATATTGTACGTTATTTTAATTCTCGGCTGTTCACCGCCCTGAGTCCCTTCGGGGAGAAGGGCGGGATATAAATTTAATAATAAATAAATAAATAAATTGAGGCCAAGCTACCTGAAAGCGGTTTCCGATGCTCTCGGTGGTGGCAGAGCGGCAAAAAACTGTTTAAACTCTTGCTGCAGCGCTTCAAAGGGCCGCCCTACAGCTGATCAGCGGTAAAAGGTGGTAGACCAGTGGGCTCCAAAAACAAATAGGTAGACCGGTACAGCCAGGGATGAAATATAAAATTTTTTGCTACCGGTTCTGTGGGTGTGGCTTAATTAGTGGGTGGGGCTTGGTGGTAAGGTGACTGGGTGGGCGTGGCCAAGTCAATCTCCCTTCTTTGCCCTTTTTTAACCTACAAAACACAACACAACACAACTGGCTGACCCACAATGTAAAAGCAGCTGTGCTAGACCCAAAATGGCCCCTGCAATAAGCAGGAACCTCACACAGCCACAAAAAGCCCAAAAAACCATCTTTCACACTTTACACACACAAAATTCCACATACAGCTTTGTGAGATTTTTTGTGGCTAGTTAGAGTGAAACACTACAGAAACACACTAAATCTCAGAAAGCTGCACAAATATTATTTTATTTTATTTTATTTTTATTTTTATATAAAAGCAGCTCAATTTAAAACTTCCTAAACTTTAAATGGCTAGGACTAAAAAAAGAACAACTAAAAAAAACCCAATTAACTATTTTTTTTAAAGCTCCCAAAGGGGAAAAAAACTTACCCAATAGAACAGGGGTCTCCAACCTTGGCAACTTTAAGACTTGTGGACTTCAACTCCCAGAATTCCTCAGCCAGCTTTGCTGGGAGTTGAAGTCCACAAGTCTTAAAGTTGCCAAGGTTGGAGACCCCTGCAATAGAAGGTACAAGGCAGGCAGGCAGGCAGGTAGAGCTGCTCACCGATGAGCTTGATTGCAGGCAGGGAGATTCAGTTGCTTGCTGATGCAATGGATTGCAGGTATTACAGCGTTGCGACCAGCAGCTAAGGTAAGCAAGCTGGAGGCTGGGAGAGGCGGGGGGAGAGGGATTTTTACTACTGGTTAGCAGGCAACTCAGCTGGGATTGTCAGAGCTTGGCTCGTCAGAGCCATTTAAAAGGAGAAAAAGGCTCTGATGATTGCGCAGCTCAGCTGGGCATGGGGGGCGGGGGCAGGGATTTTTGCTACCGGTTCTCCGAACTGCCCGCCGCCATCGCTACCTACTCGTCCGAGCCAATCCGAGCCGGGAGCATTTCATCCCTGGGTACGGCTCTACAAGCAGTTAAAAGCCTGGTAGACTCTCTGCTAAATCCTAAAGAATTGTTTGTCACATGACCATCAAACCACGCCCACAAAATAAGCCACGCCCACAGAACCGATAGTAAAAAAAATTTAGAACCCACCTCTGTGCCAGACCTGTCCTTGAATACTGCTCACCTGCCTGGAACCTTCACTGTATTGCAGACATCAATACATTAGAGAGGATCCATTTTACTACAAGAGTCCTCAAATCTTCTGCTCGAAATAAAATTCCCTATCCCACCAGGCTTGAAATTTTAGGCTTGGATAGCCTGGAAGTACGCCGTCTACATTGCAACCTAAGCTTAGTTCATAAGATTATTTACCAAAACGTCCTACCTGTTAATGAGTACTTTAATTTCAACCGTAATAACACACGGACTATCAAGAGATTCAAACTCAATGCAATTCGCTCTAATCTTGATTGTAGGAAATAGGACTTCTGCAATAGAGTCGTAAATGTCTGGAACACTCTACCTCAGTGTTTCTCAAGCTTGGAAGCTTGAAGATGGGTGGACTTCAACTCCCAGAATCCCCCAGCCAGCGCTGCTGGCTGGGGGATTCTGGGAGTTGAAGTCCACCCATCTTCAAACTTCCAAGCTTGAGAAACACTGCTCTACCTGGTCCTGTTGTTAATCTCTCTAACCCCCAAACCTTTGACCTTCAACTGTCTACCGTGGACTTTACGTGTTTCTTAAGAGGTCCCAAGGGGGTGTGCATAAGCGCACCAGCGTGCCTTCCGTCCCTGTCCTACTGTCCCCATTTATATGTACTCATTCGATGTGTCTATGGCTACATTTTGCCTATTTATCCCTTTTATTTGTGCCAATTTTTTTCATGCGTCCATGTCTATGTCTATACTGTTACTTGTTTCCTTGTACTTGTTGATAAACAAATAACAAACAATTAATCAATCTCAGTCCCCTGGGATCAAATCATAGTTTCTGAGAAATGCAAAACCGTTGAATGGCAAACCGGGATCAAAGTCTCATTGCGTCTTCATATCCCTTGTTTTTAGGGGGGGGGGGAAGCCGAGCTGTATCCCCTCGTTTATCCTCCCGGTGGGATGGACTGCAAATCTCAGAATCCAGAGTCTAGGCTGGGAAGGATGGGTTTTGTGACTGGGAACCAGAGGAGGAAATACTGAAGGCCAGAGAGAGGATGGGGGGAAGAGAGAGAGACAGAGACAGAAGAGACAGAGAGAAACAGAGAGAAAGAGAAATAGAAAAAGTAGAAATAGAAAGAAAAGAGAGAGTGAAAAAGAAGAGAGAGGAGACAGAGAGAGAGAGAGAGATGGAGAGAGAGAAAGAAAAAGAGGAGAGAGAGAAAGAAAGAAGAAAGAAAGAGAAAAAGAAGAGAGGAGACAGACAGACAGAGAAAGAGAGAGAAAGAGAGAGAGAAAGAGAGAGAAAGGAAACAGAGAGAGGGAGGGAGAGAGAGAGAGAGGAGAAAAACAGAGAAAGAGAGAGAAAGAAAAGAGAAAGAAAGAAAGAAAGAAAGAAAGAAAGAAAGAAAGAAAGAAAGAAAGAAAGAAAGAAAGAAAGAAAGAAAGAAAAGAGAGTGGGAGACAAAGATAGAGGGTGTTCTTATGATGCGCTGACCCTCCCTCATTTAGGGATGATGGGCTTTGAAATTAGAGCTGCCCCCCCCACTTGGGACCCCCTAGTAAGGAAGGCCCCCTCCCCATCTGTCTTGTGAAGGTCCAAAACCAGAGAAATGGGTTTCCTTCACCCTTGTGGGAACCATCCTGCCTGATTTTCCCCAGGACTCTTGGAAAAGGTGATGCAAGCCTCGACTTATGACTGTTCCTTTAGTGACCGACGTTGCAACCCTTACTCACAGGCTGTGATGTCCCCGTGTTCAAAATTCGGATGCTCTTTGTGATGGGCACAGATAAATAGAAAGAAGTGGACGGATAAGTGGACAGAGGGATAGATAGGATGGATGGAAGGAGAGAGAGAGATGGCTGGATACTAATTTATGTTATTAAAGTGATTAGACTTTTTAAAAACCTGATTTATTACTTTTATAAGTTATTCGAGGAAGCAAACATACGTATAATATTCCTTTATTCAACCACCCAATTTTTCCCACAACCAAGTTAAGGAACCCTGATTTACTAAGTAAGCCACCATCAGCCAGCTTTGGCCACCCATTAAGCTCTGACTCCCTCCAGATGTTCAGCTTGCTAGTGCAAAGAATTCTGGGAATTGAGTTCCATGTGCCTCTATACACACACACAGAGGTGTGGCTTGTTGTGGGTGTCTTTGCAACAAACCATCATTTACACTCCAAGAAGGGAACCTGTGCCACCAGCTGCTCTCAGGGTCCCAAGTAAAAACCAAACTCCGAGGCTTGAAATTCCCCAAAGCTAACTTTTCTTGGAGGCCTCATGTTGGCACAGCTGGGAAAAGCGGGATTTTCCCCACCCCAAAGACAGTCCGGGCCCCTCCGCCACCTAAGGTCTCCCACACGTCCAATCAGGCCCCGCCCGGAACAGAAGCTCTCTTCCCAATCTCCTCCGCACAGCTGCAGGGCCCTCGGCCTTGACCTTCTAGGGAGAATTTTGTTTTGGCTACGTGTCTTCTTCTCTCTACACTATCCCCCCCCCCAACTCCCCTGGAGCCTCAAATCTCCAAGGCTTCCAGGTCTCACAGCTTCCCACCTGACAATAAACCAGCTTTCTCCCCGATTATTAACCTGGTTTCTGCTCCATTCCCATTTGGTTTCCTCCTAGGAAAGGAGAAGACGGCTAGTGGTCCTCACATCCATTGTGCAGTTACACAATTAATACTGACTCTACCCAACCCTACTCTACCCATTCCTTCTTTATCCAACTCAATCCTAAGAAACTCTACCCCAACATAACTCAACTCAACCCTACTCAATACAACCCAACCCTACTCAACTCAATTCTCCTCCTACCTCTCGGGCAGTACACAGTTTGTCTGGGCGGGGGGACAGAGATCCTCCCCGAGGCCCCTCAATTGTGGGGTGCCTCAGGAGTCGGTGCTCTCCCCCTTGCTCTTTAACATCTACATGAAGCCACTGGGTGAGATCATTCGCAGTTTCGGGGTGAGATATCATCAGTATGCTGATGATACCCAGCTCTACATTTCCACCCCGAACCAACCCAGAGATGCCCTTTCCGTGATGTCTAAGTACGTGGAGGCGGTGCGGGTCTGGATGGGTAGGAACAGGCTCAGACTCAACCCCTCCAAGACGGAGTAGCTGTGGTTGCCGGCATCTCATAGTCTAGTACCCCCATCACTCCAGATTGGGGGGGGAGTTGCTTACCCCCTGTGAAAGGGCTCACAATCTTGGCATCCTCCTGGATTCGCGGCTGTCTTTAGGGGATCATCTGACGGCCGTAACCAGGGGGGCTTTTGCACAGATTCGTCTGGTGCGCCAGTTATGCCCTTTCCTAGACAGGGATGCCCTCCGCACAGTCACCCAAGCTCTCGTTAACTCTTGTTTGGACTACTGCAATGCCCTCTACATGGGGCTGCCCTCGGGGTGTTCCCGGAGGCTCCAGCTGGTCCAGAATGCAGCAGCGCGGGTTGTTACGGGAGCGTCCCGTTACTCGCGTGTTACACCTCTCCTGCGCGAGCTGCACTGGTTACTGGTGGTCCTTCGGGTCCGCTTCAAGGTGCTGGTACTCACCTATAAAGCCCTACATGGCATGGGCTAGGGGTACCTGCAGGACCACCTTCTGCCTGTCTCCCACCGCCCTGCGCGCGCACATAGGACTGCCCTCCTCTGGGTGCCTTCAGCCAGACAATGTCGGCTAGAGGCACCCAGGATGAGTGTGTTCTCTGTGGGCGCACCGACCCTCTGGAATGAGTTACCCACGGGGCTCCAGACGGCCCCCGACCTCTGCTCTTTCCACCTGGACCTGAAGACATGGCTTTTCCAAGAAATCGTCTGATCTGATAAATTCAGTGATTTTAATTGATTTTTTGGTAGTTATTGTCTTTTGCTTTTATTGTTTTAATGTTTGTGAAC